>NC_056741.1:641967937-642155437 GCF_019279795.1 Protopterus annectens | reverse complement strand
ATATATATATATATATATATATACACACACACACACACACACACACACACACACACACAAATACATATACACACACATACACACACACACACACACACACACACATAGATTATTTATATTTCACAAAGTTTTTTTTTCATCGAAGAGAGAAAAAGCCAGTACAGCTAATCGATTATCAGCTGTCTGAAAATGACCAGATTTTTTTCTGCGATCATGGAACAGTGGGGATTACAGAATTTGTACTTTCGCCACTATAGAACTATTTCAAAGCTTGTATACATATTTAACATGGGGTGGGGGTGCAGGGGGGCTTGTCCACTGCAAAAAAGGATTTTTTTCCAGTGATGTGTGTTTCATACTTTTCAGTTTAATCATTTGTGGTTCAGGATTTTGACATTTCAATGAAATGTCATGAATACATACAGTCACACACACTTGCACACATAGGTTCATAGGTTGGTACTAGGCTATTTCATAGGTTGGTACTAGGCTATCAGCCCTGGGCCTATACAAGCCTAGCCATAACAATTCCCTGGCTATTTCTTCCCACACTTAAACAGAGTATATATTCAAATATATACATTCAGTCAGTCACAAGATTACATAAAAGAATGGCCAGCATGCAGCTCTGGAATATGTGTCTCTGTGTGCGTGTGCATGTTCATTTGCTGTTACCAGGGTTGTCAAACAGTGATTGGAAATATCTGAATCACTATGTGATAAGGTGGGTAAAGAACTGGCTATATTTTATAACTACTCTTTGAGGATACTTTATCCAAGTCTTAAATTTTTTTATGAGTACCCAAGGCTCTGTTTTAGAGCCAGTTTTATCTGGACTTTTTATGATATCACTTCCTATATCTCAAGGGATTTGGATTAATAAGTATGCTGAAGACTAGGGTCTGTTGTTACTACAAATGAGAATCACAGTAAACCTCGGGGCTGCTTGGATGAATTGTACAAAAGTTAATAATATGGAATTTAATATAAAAAAAACCTTGTGTTCTTCATTTTGGTAGTAATAAGTTCTATCCTTATGCACTACATAATGTCACTTTGGATGTAATGAGCAATGTTAAAGACTTAGGAATAAAACTGATTGTGACTTTAATTTTGATTTACATCTTATGAATATACAGATTAAGAATATTTTGAGATCTTTTGTATGTTGGGAAAGGGAAATTTTGGGCCCACTATTTAAAACCATAGTAAGACCTCTGATAGCATATGCTGGGAATGTTTGTATGTTTAATGCATTACAGATTGGAAAGAATACACAGATTTTATACCTGACAGATAAAGGCTTTTACAGAAAGGCATATAAAGACGGACTTAGGGAGATTTCTTTATTCTCAATAAGATACATATTACTTAGGCATGAATTAATCTTTATGTATATGTGCTTTATCTGAAAACTTGGTAGTAAGTGTGGGTATAAAAAAAAACTATCAAAAGAATGGAAATAGAAATAAAGATTATTTGTTGGTAATTCCTAAATGTAAAAGTCAAGTTTTGGGCAATTTTTTGTCATTTTAGAGCTGCTTGCTAGTGCACTTTTCTGCCTCTTAGAATTAGAAAAATTGATGCAATTTGTTGATTTAAAAAGGAATTAGATGAGTATTTGGGTGATACATTTTATGATACTAGATGGATTGGCGGGAGTATCCTTGAACATCTGTTAGGCCCGGAGTCTGACGTACGGAACACTGAACATTGAACAAATATGCAAAATATGCACTTACCTGTGAAAGCTTGATTGTACGGATTTCTTTAAATCTGATATTCAGATGCTTTGTTTTTCATTATTCAAAGTATATATCAGGACAGACACAACAGGATATGAAGACAGCATGGGTCCACATGGGTGGGCCAACATAAATAAAAAAAAGGAAGGGCCATTCTAGACTTCTGTCTGCCAAATGGCTTGAAGGTAGCCAACATATGGTTTGGCAAGAGAGATACTCACAAGATCACATACAAGACTGGGCAACATGCAGCTCAGGTAAACTTTCTCCCACTAAGCTAAGGGCACTAGGGTGGAATCAGTGATTGCAAGGTCATCTCTATTAAAAAGTTGACTCACTTCAATCAAAGATGGCTGCCATGCTGTAAACACTGCTAAACTGCAGCTCTTCAATTAACCCGAGGAAAATCTCTGATCTGAGTGGATATCAGGAGGTTTAAACATCAAATTGATGATAAAAAGTTGCATTTATACTGACCTAATCTAAAATCAGTTAAAAAAGTGAGAAAAAAAAGTATTTATCCATCAGGATTACAAGTGATTACTTTGCTCTGAAGAGAGAAACAAACAAAGGACCGTGTGCTTTCTTTATTCTGCCTTTCTGCTTGGGGAAAGAAAAATCTTGCAACAAGGAAGAACCATGGAAACAACTACTACTAAGACAAAGTTGTCAGAACTACAGTCGCCAGTAAAGGATGGAACTGCAAAAAAAACAAAGGATTACTAGACAGCAGGAACAACAGAAACCAGAAACTAGATCCAGGACTGATCAGCCACTAAACATGGAGGATATCAAGCACGCTTTACTACCTATACAGGAAGCTCTAAAGGACTTGACCTCACAAATACAAACATTTGGAGTTTTATGCAATCAATTGCTTCAGAGAATGGACAAAACTGAGACCAGAATTTCTGAAATAGAGGACAAAATTGACATGCTGGAGAAAAAATCAAAGGTATGTGATGTGGATGTACAAGCCATGCAAAATAAACTTATTGATTTAGAAGCAAGGTCTAGAAGAAATAATATTATTATAAGAGGAATCCTGAAAACATCCAGTATGCAGAGCTAATACCAGCCATAACACAAATATTTGAAATACTGTTAAATGATGCTGATGGGGTGAAACAGATTGTAATAGAAAGGGCACACAGAGCTGAGAGAGGTACAAGCTTCTACTATGCCTAGACCTGTATATGTTAAGATATTGAACTTTCAAGATGTTAGCAAAATACTGTTTACTGCAAAAAAAATGGTGGCTATGTTATGTGGAAAAATGTTAAAATATTTCTGGCTCAAGATTTACCATTACAAGTAAGGCAGGCTAGACAGTCTTTATCTGCTTACTGTAAATTTCTGATTGATAAACAAATTAAATTCCAGATGAAATACCCCAATATGCTTACATTTATGGTGGATGGCGCTAAATATTCTGTTTCCAATAAAAATCAGGCAAAAGAAGTGTTTCTGAAAGTTTTTAAAGTTCTACCTGCATCAGAGGGCTGAAAAGAACTTCAATTGAGACTGGCATGTTCCTGTAGTCAGATCCAGCATGTATTTTACCTCAAGGCTTTTCTAATCCTTTGTTTCTTCACTAAACTGTTCAGGCCTCTGAAAAAGCAATAAAACTGTTTGTTTATGCTAATCTGAGGGTCTGCTGTCTGGTTTCAGACTTTTATGGCCTCCAAGGTCTATTTCCATTGTGTGGTAAACAGGAAATGCCTGGATTTCAACTGAGAGTGTAGATTTGGATGTAATACTTCTTGTGGTCCTGCTGTGAAAGAGGTCCCTTGTCGTGAGTATTTCTGATGGTTTCCTGGCTTGAAAAGACAAAGAGAACTGAAAATAATATGATAATGTTCTTTTATAACTAAATAACATTACAGTATGTACTTAAAGCACATAATAACATGTACTTTTACTGTTTTTTTCTTCTTTTATAGGTGTGAACCAAAATTGTTTTTTTTTACTATATGCAGTGAGTGGCAGGCACTGTGTAGGGTACAGATCTAAAATGTAGGATGTATTTTTTTTTTTTCTCTCTCCTCTCTTCTGTAAAAAGTTTATGTACATAATGATTGCAACAAAACAGATACTTAAGGTAGGATAAAATAAGTACCCAATCTACTAAAACTTTCCTTTACACAGTAATAACCTTAGAAATGAGATTTGTTTAACTAATAGTTAAACCAAAGCTGTAGTTAAGTAGCGGTGTTTGGTAGGGAATGTGTAGTTTAGACTTTGATGTAGATATGCTAGAATATATAGGTTGTATGTTTAGGAAATGTTTTAAATGTTATTACCTGAAGTTTTTCAATGTGTTGGTGTGTTTAACCTTGTTTATATTTTCTCTTATACAAGACCTATATAAATCCTGGTCCAGGGGTAAAGTGGGTAAGCACTGGTTAGGGACGGATGTAGGAAATGCTTCCAGATTAGATATAGTGTACAGTCAATACATGTCAATTTCATAATTCCCTCTTATATTGTTATTTGATACCAAGACCTGTGAATGTGGGAGTTGAACTCATGGAATGTTAAAGGGCTCCAGAACTTGAAGAAGAGAAAGCTGTTGCTACACATATTATTACAGGACAAAACACTGTTTGTATTTCTACAGGAAACACATTTGATGAATGAACAATGGAATGATATTAGAAAAAGAACTGGATTAGAGAGCTAGTGACATCAGAAGGTAAGACAAACAGTGCGGAGTGGCTATAATTATCAAAACCCAATACAAAGATAGGATTTTAGACTCCAAAGTGGATCCAAATGGGCGATGGTGTTATGTGATTTTATCGGATAATGCATTTGATAAACCTATCCTACTTTTGAATATATATGCCCCATGCAATGATCAACACAGTTTCATAGCATCATTATATCCAATATTAACACAATATGATGGTTATTATTTTGTTGTGGGTGGGGACTGGAATACCTATCAAAATCCAAAGTTGGATAGGTCTTGTCCACAGAGAGCATTTAATAAGCAGGCCGGGATAGCATTAAATGATTTTAAGGAAGATTTTCAATTATATGACCCCTTTTCTTATTCACAAGATATTAATAATGCAAATAAATATACCTTCTATTCACCATGCCACAAAATGTGGGCTAGAATAGATTACTTTTTGATATCTAAAGCACTAACGAATTTAGAACCAGTGGTGGTTATACATACTCGTCATCTATCAGATCACTCAAAAATTTCATTAAAATTTTCTAAAGATTTAAAAGACACAAGAAGGCATAGGGGTTATAATTGGTCACTCAACCCAAATCTTTTAAGTAAAAAAGAGATAGCAGATGGAATTATAAAATATTTGAAAGAATTTACAGATAGCTTGAAGCTCCAAAAACATACCCCTGACATTGAATGGGCAACAGCTAAAGCTCAAATTAGAGGATTTCTTATACAAAAGCCTCATATTATAAGAAAATTCATAATAGTGATATTCAAAAACTAGAAATAAGAATAAAACAACTTGATAATGAGCTGATTCAGAATTTTAACGCTCAAACTGAGGAGGAAATGTTGAAGCTTCAAAGGGATCTCTTTTTGCTTCATAATAATAAATTAACACTTCAAGAACATAGGTGTTTAGTGAAATATGCTAATAATGTTCAAATACCATCAAAAGCACTGGCAAGGATTATAAATCAATCAAAAACAACTGGATATATTTCGGAAATTCAGTATAACGACACAATATATTCTAAAACTGAGGATATTGTTGATGTTTTTGGGAAAATCTATACTAAGGTGTATGAGGGGCAAACTGATAGGTCTCTACATAACCAGAATAAAAGTTTTCTGCAAAAAATTAGCTTTCCAGAATTAGAAGAGAGCCTGCAAAGTGACTTGATTAAACCTATTTCTAAAGAAGAAATAGTATATACAATTCAACATATGAAAGTACATAAGTCGCCAGGGCCTGATGGTATTACAGCTGAATTTTACAAAGAGTTTGCTGATAGTTTGGGAAAAGAATTGTCTCATGTATTTAATTATATAACTAAAAATAAAATTAGTGACCCCCACCTCAATGCGTCAAAAACAATTTTCATACATAAAACCAATTCGGATCCCCTTAACCCAGATAATTACAGACCAATAGCACTAATGAATGTGGATATGAAAATTTTAACATCAATTATAGCATCGAGACTAAAGAAGGTTTTGATATATCTAATTTCTAAGGAACAAGCTGGATTTATGGCAACTAGACAAACCAGCGATAACACACTTACACTGCATAATATGATGACGTATGCTAAAAAAACAACTTTAATATCTATGCTCTTATAATAGATGCCCAGAAAGCATTTGATAGAGTAGACATAAATTTTTGTTTCATGTGTTACCCTATTTTAACTTGCCCCAAGAATTCATTCAGATGCTACAAATATTATATAGTAATCCATACACTACGCTATACATCAATAGGACTTATTCTAACAGAATACAGATTAAAAATGGTACTCGTCAGGGTTGTCCCATGTCCCCCTTATTGTTTAACCTATATCTAGAACCCCTATTTTTATATATCAAGCAAAATTTGTATCATAATGCACCAATAATTTATAGGAATAAAATATTAATGTCAGCATTCGCCGATGATCTTATTATTTATTGTACAACCCCAATTTCAGACAGTGAAAAGATATTAAAGCTCATAAACGAATTTTCAGTAGTTTCTAATTATAAAATTAACTTACAGAAAACGAATATCTTCCCATTAAGAACCCCAAAGCCTTTTTCACTAATGGCCCTGATGGGGAAGTTAACATGTAAAGAAAATATTAAATATTTGGGTATCAACTTCTACGGATAATAAGGACTTTTATAACAATAATGTTAAATGAGTATGGGAACACATAATAGCTGATTGTGACAGATGGAAGAATTTAAAACTACCGGTATTAGCAAAAGTATCAATAGTGAAAATGAATATACTACCACGAATGTTATACATATTTAGGTCTGCCCAATTATCAATTTCAAAACAGTTTTAAACAAATGCATAAAGATCTAGCTAAATTTATCTGGAACCCAAAAGAACTAGAATATCTTATGAGAAATTAATGACCCCTAAAACAAGAGGGGGACTTGAGCTACCAAACTTTGAAGCATAGTATTTGATTGTAAACGCTAATAAAATTTTAAGAATTGCTAATTATGATGTAACGAATACAACATGGATACCAACTTGGGTGGTCTTGAATCATAAGCATATTTTGGATAGGAAAATAAATCCTAAAGCATTGCCCTTTATGGACAAAATTAGTCTGATAAAATATGGGGTCATGGACCACATAATAACCTGTGTCTCATCTTTGCAAACTTTATTTCAGTCCGTAGATTTATTGCAATATATGATGGTTCTTCAACCTTTCCACAGGAATCCTAATTTTAAACTAAATAATCAGCTGATCGATCTCAGCAAATTTCCATTAATACTTAATCTGACTCTATTTGATGTTTTTAATAAACTTGACTTATCGGCTTTACAAATTAGACAGGAAATGAATCTACCTAGAAGTTACATTGTTATAATGAGACAAGTTAAAGAACTTGCCTTGAGCTACTTTAGGAACTTTAAACCTGCAGCCGGATTTGTGGATAAGTGCTCTGAATTGTGGCAAGCTATCCAACAAGACACTAAATTTATAGCAACTGCATATAAATTAATTAAGGATTTGAAATTTCAGGACAAAATTTTGCTTTCAGAGTATTGGGTAAAAAAGTAACAGTAACAGACAATCAGATATTAAAAGCAATTGATATAACTAGGAAATCAGTTTCTTTTCAAAACTGATGTACACGCAATTGATGATTTGGAACAATGCATATTACACACATCTTAGATTACATAAATTTAACCCTAGGAATTCTCCAATTTGTCCATACTGTGCAGATCAAACAGCGGATCTTCTTCATATGTTCTGGAGTTGTAAATGCGTATATAAACTTTGGAACTCTCTTAAAGTACAACTGCAAAAGATGGGTTATCAAAGTTCTACATTGTCATGGGAATTTATGATTCTACACATTCCTCCAAGAGAGCTTTCCAGATCGCAAACTATTATTTGTATGAATATTTTTGCTGATGAAACTCTATATAGCCACAAATTGGCTAGAACCACATAAGACATCATGGAATAATTTTAAGCTTGTGGCTATAAAGCATATACTAGCACATAAATTACTTCTGAAACAAACTAACAAAAATATTAATAACCCGAAAATATGGGAAAAGGTCTTCAATATTATATTAGCATGATACTGATTTTAGGAATATATTAAATATAGGAAGCATTTCATGTAGATATTGTATAAATGGTTTGTAGTAGTTATAGTGTATTATGTGTGTGATGTTTATTGTATTTTTGTAATGTTTTTGGAAAATATATTTCAATAAAAATTTATTATGGAAAAAAAAAAAAAAAGTTGACTCACAACATAAACTACTGGCTACCACACTGACATGCAAGCAGTGATCAGAAAAGGTTCCAAGGACAACATAGATGAGGGAGAATATATGGAAGTTGACCGTAAAGAAAGCGCAAGAGTTTAGGAAGTACTCTAGGCTCTAGCATTTCAGGAAGAAGAGGAAAATAGGTGGAGTTGAATAAGAATGGCAGCACCTCAAAACAGCAGGTGTGAAGACTATACAACAGATATGCAGGTGAGACAAGTAAAAGGAAAGTAGTAGAATGCAGAATTCCAGGAAGACATCAAAAGAAACGAGGAGTGCAGGAAAAAGTGGAAGATATTAAAGACATCCCAGGCTAAGAAGGAATGCAGGTTGGATAACAAAGAGGCTAACAGGGCAGCTGCAACAGTGAAGAACAAAGCATCAGTAGCACTCTAACAGCTTCTGTAAAGTGACTTACTAGATGGCACAAAGAAATTATCAAGTTGCAAAGCAAAGACAGAAAGATAAAGAAGATAGTTATCAGACACCCTGCATAAAGGATGCCAGCAACAACCTGCTCACCAGACCATATGACGTCAAAATCAGATGGAAATAGTACTTCCAGAAGCTTCTGAATGAAAAAAAAACGCACAGAAGCTGCACTTACTCAGACACAGCCTGCAAAAAAAAAAGAAAAGGAGGAAACCGCCCTACAAGAAGAAGAACATTGAGGAAAATGAAGTCTGGAGAAATCAGCAGGCAGAGATGAGGTCATGGCAGATATGATCAAGATGTTGGGAAACTTAGGAAAGAAATGGCTCCTGAGGGTACTCATAGTAGTATGGAGAGAAAAACATATCCCGGATGACTGGAGAATAAGCATATTAGTGCTAGTGTACAAGAACAAATGGGACATTTACAACTCTGGGCAGTAGAGGTATCAAACTCCTGTCACACTGTATGAAAGTTCTGGAGAGTATACTTGGCAAACAAATATGCAGAATAGTAGACACTCCGATGCCACATGAGCAGTTCAGACAGATCAGGGTGTAGCACAACCAAACCGATGTTTGTAGTGAGACAGATAGTTGGGAAGAAGCAAGAGATGAGAAAAGAGTCCAACTCGACATTCATACATTTAGAGAAAACATATATCAAAGTCTCAAGAAAGCTGATTTGGGTAGTTCTGCAATGATCTGAAGTCCCAGAAACATTGCTAGAATTAGTGCAGGCTATGTACAAGGACAAAATGACTCAAGCATGAACAGTGTTTAGACTCACAGAGAGAATCCCATTTGAAGTGGGTATGCATCAGGGTTCCATTCTGAGCCCAATGATGTTAATATAGGTGATAAGCAAACAAGTAAAAAGGAATAGATCAACAATGTAGAAATTATAGGCAGACTCTGAAAAAGAACTTCAGCAGATAGGGACAGTGGAATAAAAAATTGAAGGCACATGGAATGAAACTGAGTACAACAATGTAGAAATTATAGGCAGACTCTGAAAAAGAACTTCAGCAGATAGGGACAGTGGAATAAAAAATTGAAGGCACATGGAATGAAACTGAGTACAAATCAGACAGCTGCAACGGCAGCAAATGGAGGAAAATCAGAAGAAGCTGTGAAGTGAGACAGAGGAGAATTACTGGAACAGGTTTAACAGCTTCAGGTACTTGGGATGGGCACCTGAAGAGAAAGGAAGTCTGAATAAGGAGGTCAAAGCTAGGATCAGAGGGGCTATAGCCAACTGGCACATAGTGTCAGGGTAACATATAACAGAAGAAGACCAATTAAGCTAAAAAGTAAGGTGTACAAAACAGTTAGTTATGTACTCACCATAACAATTGATGTATGTGGTCCATCTCGCCTACATTCTTTACTCACGGGTTCGGAGCCTACTCGGCCAACTATTTCTCTGGCTCCGACTCGGCCAACTATTTCTCTAGCACGAAGTCTCTAATTGGCTGGGCTAACCTGGTATCCCAAGATGCATCTCACCCTAGCCCCAGATCTTGTTTGCAACCATACCAATCATAACCCACACATGACCAACAATGGAAGGAATTCCAGCCAAAGAAAGAAAAAGCAACTGACCTTGAAGGGTTCACAGAGCCAATATTCCTCCAAATCCTCTAGGAAGGGAGCAGGTGGGAGGGTACGTAATAATGTAGGCGAGATGGACCACATACATCGATCGTTATGGTGAGTACATAACTAACTGATGTTATGTGGTCCTATCTCGCCTCCATTCTTTACTCACAGGACAGCGTCCCCAGCACCTCTATCCTGGGAGGCTCATAAAAAGATACTCCTGAGAACCGTGGAACCAAAGGAAGCCCGCCCCCTAGAAGCCACGTCCAGCTTGAAATGAGTGATAAAGGTGTGAGGAGTGGCCCAGGTGGCAGCAGCACAAATATCATCCAGTGAAAGCCTGGAATGGAAAGCTATCGATGTAGACATTGCCCTGGTAGAGTGAGCTCTGACGGGAAAAGGTAAACTTCTGCCTGCCGCCGAGTAGATGAAGGAAATACAATCTTTAATCCATTTAGAAATTGTGCACTTGGAAACAGGACAACCTGCTCTGTTTCTCTGAAAAGGACACAAACAGTTGATCAGACTTCCTAACCTGTTTAGTCCTGTGTAAACAGAACCTCAATTGCCTGTGCACATCCAACTGATGGAACCTGAACTCTGCTTTATTGGAAAAATTTAGAAAGAACACTGGTAACTCGATAGATTGATGGAGATTAACAGTGGATGACACCTTTGGAAGGAAGGATGGGTTAAGTCTCAGTGAAACTCTGTCCTCATGAAAGGTGAAATACGGAGGTTTAATGGACAGAGCTTGAAGTTCTGGTACTCTTCTGGCCGATGTAATGGCTATTAGAAACGCCGTTTTCCAAGATAAAATTTTCAGTTCACAGGTGGCAGCTGGTTCAAAGGGTGGTGAAGTGATGGTTTGTAGCACAAGGTTTAGGTCCCATGGCATGACAGGCTCTGACACAGGAGGGCAAAGTAGCCAAGCACCTTTCAAGAAGGCCTTGCAGAGTTTATGGCCCATAAGAGAGGGCTCGTAAGATGTATGGAAATTGGAGATTGCAGCCAACTGCACTTTAATGGTAGTGGGTGCAGAGCCCTGACAGAAAAGCATGGCTAAAAAATCTAAAACCGATGGAATAGGGGCTGTGAAGGGGTCCAAACCTTGGGCCTGAGCCCAAATGGAGAATCTCTTCCATTTGCTGGAATAAATTTTCCTGGTAGAAGACTTATGAGATGAAGACAAGATGTGTACCACCTCCGATGAAAAAGAATGCCGTCTAACTAGTGATGGAAGTGGAGTAGCCAGGCTGTCAGCCTGAGGGTTCGCAGGGATGGATGGAGCTGGCCTGACATGTGAGTCAGGAGGTCTGGCACTGGGTCCAGAGTCCAAGGACCGTCCACTGCGTACTTCTGAAGAAAAGGGACCCATACTTGTCGAGGCCAGTGTGGAGCAATAAGAATCATCCTGCTTCCCAAGGATATGGCTTTTTGAATCACTCTTGGTAACAGAGGAAACGGAGGGAAAGCGTAGACCAGACCGGGAGGCCAATCGTGGGCTAGAGCGTCCCTGGGTAACTCCCCCTGTGGGGGGATCAGTGTGAAGTACTCGCTGCATTTGGCATTGAGGGGACTGGCAAAGAGATCGCAGCAAGGCTGACCCCACCTGTTGAAAATTTGAACCGCCACTCGGTTGTTCAGGGACCACTCATAAGGCATCAGAATAGCTCTGCTCAGCCTGTCCGCTATCACATTGGACTTTCCCAGAATGTGCGTTGCCACTAAGAACCGTTGGGAAGATACTGCCCAATGCCACACTCGCATGGCCTCTCTGCAGAGGGGATAAGACTTGGTTCCCCCTTGCTTGTTCAGGTACCACACTATGGACATGATGTCCGAGTGAATCGCAATCGTTCCCAGAAGTAGAGAGTCTTGTAGTGCTCGCAACGCTAGAAACACTGCTCTCATCTCCAGGACATTGATGTGCAGATGTACCTCGTGATCTTGCCACTTTCCTTGGACCATCCTGCCAAGACAATGCCCCCCCCCGCCCCATCTGGGAGGCGTCCATGGTCACTGTGGCCACTGGAGACAAAGGAATCAGGCTCCTCCCTTTGTCCAGATTGGCGGAACGTAGCCACCAGTGGAGGTCCTGTTTGCACCGTTCTGTGAGAAGTATCAAGTGGGAAAGAGGAAGTTTCTGAAATGACCATTGGGCGGAAAGGAGCCATTGCAGAATCCGCATATATAACCTGGCCAGAGGCACCAGCATGATGGTGGCAGCCATGGAGCCCAAAAGCTGGAGAACTAACCTGGCTTGAACTCTTTTGAGGGGCAACAGTGCGTGGATCTGAGACTGCAGTACTCTTATTCTCTCTTGTGGCAGAAAGGCTCGCATCTGAACAGAGTCTAGCTCTGCGCCTATAAAAACAACATGCTGTGAGGGCAGCAAGGGAGACTTTTCCCAGTTTAAAGTAATTCCTAATTGTTGACACAGTGCTATGGTAGTCTCCCTGGCTTGCTCGAGCAGATGCCTGGTGGGGGCGGTGAGAAGCCAGTTGTCCAGATACGGAAACACCTGGAATCCCTGACTTCTCAGGTGAGCTGTCACCACTGCCAAACACTTGGTGAACACCCTGGGGGCTGTGGTGAGACCAAAGTGCAGGGCACGAAACTGGAAGTGACTGGCTCCCAGCCAGAAGCGTAAGTGACTCCTGGATGCCTTGTCCATCTTGATGTGGTAGTAGGCATCCTTGAGATCGATGGAGCACATCCATACTCCTTTTTCCAGCAATGGAAAAATGGACTGAAGCGTGACCATTCGGAACTTGGACTTCAGAACGTAGTGATTCAGTCGACTGAGATCCAGAATGGGTCTCAGGTCCCCTGTTCTTTTCGGCACCAAAAAGAGTCTCAAGTAAGTTCCTGATCCGATATGGTCTGAGGGGACTGGTTGGATGACTCCTTTTTCTAGCAGCTTTGTAACTTCTAGTGCTGCTTGATCCCGTTGACTGGGTGGGACGTTCGGGATTCTTCTGACTGGAGGGGGTGTTGATACAAAGGGAATAGCGTAACCTCTGGTAACTATTCAAAGCACCAAACGATCCTGGGTGATGCCTTCCCAGGCTTCCAGATGCAACAAAATTCAGCCCCCGAGTGGTTCCGGAACAGCACAGTCGGGCAACACCTCAGGAACGCTGGAAGGAAGATCCACGAAAGGAATCGCGGTCTCCCGAGTTGCGGGGGCCTCCTCTGCCTTTAGGACGGCGTCTTCCAGAATAATTTTCCCCTCCTCTGCCTCTGGAGAGGGACTCACCTTGAGCTGTAGGGAAAGGCCTCTGAGACTTCTTGAACCACATTTTCCCCCCTCTCTGAGCCTTGAGGTAAGGCCTAGAAGGGAGAGAGAAACGGGCCCCTACAGCAGATAGTGTCTTTCCCTCCTGTTTGCATCTGGTGAGGGTGTCTTTCACTTTGGTCCCGAAAAGAGAGGACCCATCAAAGGGGGTGTCAGTGAAGGAAGACTTAAAGGCCTCCACGAAATGACACAGGTGCATCCAAGCTTGCCTTCTGAGAGCTACACCTGAACTAGCTGCCCTACTCGCCCCTTCGGCTGCATAAGATATGAGCATCACGGACGAGTTGACAATAGAACCAAGGGTAGACAACTGGGCGTTAACAGTTTGCGTTACCGCCTCAGGCATGTTACCCGTCAGAGTATCTCCTAGCTCCTTAAGGAGATCTCTTTGGAGCCGAGTGAAATGACAAAGGTAATTCAGCGACCGCAAGGTAAAGGTCGCCGAAGACAGGGTACGCTTCCCATACCGGTCCATACTCCTGGACTCCTTGTTAGGAGGATGGACGGAAGAAGAAGCCTCTGCAACTTCCTGCTGAATGGCTGCCGCCACCACCAAGGCATCTACCAAAACCACTTTGGTCAGGAACTCTTTCCCCAGGGGAGCAGAAAGGAACTTATTTGGATGTCTGGGCACCGGTTCCATGGAATCAGGGTTCTCCCACACCCTTCGACAAATCAAATCCAGGAGTTCATCGAAGGGTGGAGACACCCAGGAGGCGGAGGGTTGAGCTCCAAAGGCCTTGAGGAATACCAACTCCTCCTCAGAGGGGGTCTTGGAAGGCCAGTCACCTCTCTGCCTCAAAATCTCCAGGATGTCGGAGAAAGAGACATCATCAGAGGACAACTTGGGGGACCCCTCTGACTCCTCGAGGTCGGTATCAGAGGTGAGGGACTCGTCCTGGGAGTCTATGTGCTTCCTCTTGCACAACTTCTTTCTGAAGGGCTCCTCAGGCACCGACTCTGAGAGGCCCTTAGAAAGTAGGGGACCACTCAAGGGGGTATCCCCAGACCTTCGGGCTCCGCCATCCATGGACAGGGAGGCGTCAGAGGCTCTAGCCGGGGTGTATGGGGACAGAGTGACCAATCCAGGTGATGTGACTGACGATCTGGCCAGTGCGCTCCTCATGGCCTCAAAGGCAGGTCCCCCCGAATCCGAGGACCGACCCGTCTCTGAGACCACGACCGGAGTCGAGATTCCCCAAGCAGATGCACCGAGAGGGAGACTCGGAACCGACAGTAGTCCCAAGGTATCCCTCTCAGGTCAGACTGAGGAAACCCGAGTACCGAAACCAGAGGACGGAGCCGACATGGTTGGAGCCGATGCCGGCTCCGATAGACTCACCTGGGGTATCGCAGCCGACACAAGGACATCACTCTGCGCGGCCACTCGGGCTCCTACGACACATGGGTGCTCGGAGGAGGAATCATCGGTACCAGGACTGGGACTGGCTCCGGAGCCGACTGGGTCGGAGCCGAAAACAGTTTTGCTAACACCGGCGACTGCAGGAGCCTCTGGACCACCCTATCCACATCCAAATCAGACAGCCTAGAGGATTTGGAAGAAATAGAAGGGGATCGGGATCTCCTACCTGGAGACTCATACCTGACACTGGGTGACCGGCTCGGAATAGGCCCCACTAATATCGGAACCGAGGTCGACTCCAGTACAACAGATACCTCCTGCGGCCCCGAGGACAATGGAGCCGAGGAGGTAGTATCCATAACCGAAACTTTCTCCTGCGGCCCCGAGGACAATGGAGTTGAGGAGGAAGGATCCACTTTTGAAACCTTCTCCGAAGGCTCCGAAGAGGCAGACGGAGCCGGAGATCTTTTCTTGGCCTTAGCAGGCTTAGATTTAACACTAGAAGACGAAGAAGAATCTAAGGCCTCCTCAAAGGCAGGCTTAATCAGCCCCTTCAAAATCAGTTTATATTTTCTTTCCTGCAGTACCCTAGGGCTAAACACGTGGCAAAAACTGTAGGACTCTTGTAGGTGAATAGCACCCAGACAATACACACAGATCGAATGCCCATTTGTAATGGACATTTTGTAGCCACATCTGGTACACTTCTTAAACCTGGAGGGTTTATGCCCTTTAGACATAACAACTGCACAACACCCAGCCGACAGAGACAACACAAGAGGAAGGCGGGAAAAACCAAACCACACTAATGGCCAAGTAAACTCTAAGTTAAATGTTTCTTGGAGGGAAAACAACTACCCACAACTCACAAAACCAGCACAAAAAATACAAGGGAACAACACTGGAGAGAACTAGGTCCTCTAACTTAAACAGGCCTAACCCGCGAAACAGAGGGATACCACAAACAAACACAGTCCTCACAAAAGCTCACAACAACTAGTCAAAAAAAGGAAGAGTAGCTATTAAAATAGCTTTTGCAATACAACTGACTACTAAAATACTTAGAAAAGTATTTGAAAAGGGTACTTAGCCACAGCCAAGCGAGACCACATCCTAACTCTATGAGCGGCAAACGAGATCTGGGGCTAGGGCGAGGTGTATCTTGGGATACCGGGTTAACACAGCCAATTAGAGACTTCGTGCTAGAGAAATAGTTGGCCGAGTCGGAGCCGAGAACGGCTCCGAACCCGTGAGTAAAGAATGGAGGCGAGATAGGACCACATAACATCAGTGGTTCAACCAGTACTACTCTATGGTATAGAAACCTGGGCAGTGAATGCAGAACAACTGAGGAAGATTGAGGTGATGAAGATAAAGTAACTGAGGAGAGTGACAGAATGCACACTGTGGGTTAGACAAAGAAATGTGGTCATCAGAGCAGAAACCCAAGAAGTTCCAATTGCAGAGATGGTCAGAGGGAACAGATTATAGTGATTTGGGCACATGTGCAGAAAAGCAGCAGACAATCTTATGAAGAAGATCTGGAATAGATAGAAACAAGTAGGGTAGCCACCCATCCCATTGTCAGCGAGACATGCACGGGTTGAGCCTTCTCATCCTGTTTCTCACATTCGCAGACGGTGGGACTTTAAAAGTCCTGTTTTCCACTTTTCACGCTCTTGAATTGCCGTTGCCGTGGAAAAGTCGAAAATACTTCCGTTTTTTCTATGGCAATGTGTCTACGTCACTAACCCGGACCTGCAGTTAGAGGGATTCCCTGCTAGATCTGGGGGGTGTAATTCAAGCAGCAACTGCTGCAGGGACTGGAGAGGGCGAGGATTCACCTCGAAGAGCCCAATAAAGGCCGCAGCTGTAGAACAGTTTTGTCTCAGTGCTCTACAGCTGCGAAGGAAATACTTAAGGTCTGAAATTTCCAATCCTAGTAGCAAAGAAGCCAGCCAGCAAAGAAGCCAGCCAGCCAGCAAAGACGCCAGCCTGCAATGCAGCCTGCTAGCCAACCTGCAAGGGAGCCTGCTAGCCAGCCTGCAAGGGAGCCTGCCAGTCAGCCTGCCAAGGGAGCCTGTCAGCCAGCCTGCAAGGGAGCCTGCCAGCCAGCCTGCAAGGGAGCCTGCCAGCCAGCCTGCAAGGAAGCCAGCCAGCCAGCCTGCAAGTGAGCCTGCCAGTCAGCTTGCAAGGGAGCCTGCCAGCCAGCCTGCAAGGGAGCCTGCCAGCCAGCCAGCCTGCAAGGGAGCCTGCCAGCCAGCCAACCTGCAAAGCAGCCTGCTAGCCAGCCAGCCCAGCCACTTGAGCAGACAGAGCCAGTCATCCAACTAGCTATTCCAGCAGGAAAGAGGCAAGCTAGACCAGCAAAAACTGTGATAGTGGTAAATACATAACAAAGCATTTTGTGGCTTTAGTTATTTAAAATGGGAATATTGTGCTTTATTTAAGTTTTTAATGTTTAGAGGTAGATGGGGATGTAGTATGCAGTATTTAAATCTGTGCAATGGTTATTTTGAGATTTTTGAGTAATAGTTTAAAATGGGAATATATTGTGGTTTAATTAAGTTTTTAATGTTTAGAGGTAGATGGGGGTGCAGTACGCAGTATTTAAATCTGTGCAGTGGTTATTTTGAGATTTTTGAGTAGTAGTTTTTAAAGGTATAAAACCTGTATGTATATGTAATTATTGTTCTTGGGGGTATGATTTGGAAGCATTACTTTTAAAAGGCTGAACTGTGTGTATAGAAGTTGTTTATTTCTGGTGGGGAGCAGCGAAATATAAATTTAGTGTGATATATTTCTATTGTCGTAGCTTTTTCTGGGTATTTTCTGTTTGCAGATAGAACATTTTCGAGCATAGTTTGCACTTTTTTGTGTGGAAATGTGCACAATTTAATGCTGTTTTCAGGAAGTTAGGATATACTGTTTGGGTAATTTTTCCCGTTAGTTCTTGCAAGTCAACGTGTATGTGGAACAAGTCTACCTTTTGAGGGGGAATGTTAACAGTTAATGTAGTGCATTTATTATTCTAGTAGGTACATGTTGCCAACCTGCCAAAGTTGTTTCAAGATTGTTTTCATTTATACTTGCAAATGTGTGCACTTAATTTTTTATGCGTTTTTAATAAGGTTAAAATGTCCTGCTTTGCTCGTAATGTGAATATGGGTGTGCTGCTTTTACTTGGGACTGTTTATAGGTTAGTACTAAGCTAACTGCCCTTGTGAGCCATTTTAAGCCTAGCCAATTATCCCTTGTGAGACTCAAATTCTGCACCTTGTGTTTGTAAGGCAAACACCTTAACCATTAGGCCACCCTCCCATCCCTGTGCTGGGTAAATTACTCTTAATTGCTATATTTTGAGGTAAAAGGAGTCCACGGAGTCTGCTGTACATTGTATTTTATTTTACTTCTCTTGCAAGAAGTATTTTTAAAAGGTAAAATGTTTACGGACTTTTTTCCTGTTATTTATTTATTTTTTTTGTGGCTGCATGCTCAGAAGTTAATGTAGTGTATTTGAGATTGTGCTAAACCATGTTGTTGTTACAGGGTAGTTTGCTTTTATAAGTAGCAAAGTTTGTATTTTGTGTTTTAGTGATGTCTTCAATAAACTTACAATTTACTGTTTTCATTATAATCAGATTACGACCAGTGCTGCTGTTGGGCATGTTCATTAATAGATCATTGCGCTGTGTAAATTAGTGCCATACATTTCTTTTAATTGCTGTGGTCAAAAGTTAAATCAGGTCTATGGTATCCGCTGTGCATTCTCATTCATTTTAGTGTTTTTTTGGTTCAGTGAAAATGTGGTTAACTTTTTTTTCTTGAGGGGTGGGGTGAGGTGGGGGGCATGTTCGGTGGTAAAAATAATGCATTTCATTTTCTACAAGCTGTGTTAATGTTAGTTTTAATGGCCAAAATGCCCCCTACATTACCTCATTTACTATTTGACCTTTTTCAAACTGTTTGTAATGTTAACTCTTTTCTGCTCCATTCCTCAGATCTTTCGCATGCCAATGTTTTTCGAGCCAGTTACTTTGAGTGCCAATGTTTTTCAAGCCAGTTTTTTTCAAGTGCCAATATTTTTCAAGCCAGTTTTTTTGAGTGCCACTGTTTTTCAAGCCAGTTTTTTCGCATGCCATTGTTTTTCAAGTCAGTTCTTTCAAGTGCCAATGTTTTTCAAGCTAGTTCTTTCAAGTGCCAATGCTTTTCAAGCCAGTTCTTTCACATGCCAATGTTTTTCAAGCCAGTTCTTTCACATGCCAATGTTTTTCAAGCCAGATCTTTCAAGTGCCAATGTTTTTCAAGCCAGTTCTTTCAAGTGCCAATGTTTTTCGAGCCAGTTCTTTCAAGTGCCAATGTTTTTCGAGGCAGTTATTTCATGTGCCAATGTTTTTTGAGACAGTTCATTTGTGATGTGCATCAATACTGTACCATACAGTTTTGGTAAATATGTTGCATATCAGGTAAGCACAGATTCAAGCATGAAGAGAGCAGCAGCTTCATCACAGTCAACCAGCAGCAAGAGAATGTGCAAGTGGCAGGATGTTTGGAAAACAGAATTCGACTGGATGGAGAGGTACTGCAAGAGAGAATTTCTAGTGATCCACGGTGGAAGAAACAATGTCGCATGACAACAGGCAACTGAACAACATAAGACTGCTATTCTTCAAGCTAAATCCAGTCACCTGATGACAAAGTGGGCAAGGAATGCAAACCTTGAGGGACCAGAACTTAGGATCATTGCAGCAGAAGCCTATGAGGTGTTCCATGCTGTTAAGCACAATATTTCCTATAACAGCTTGGACTGTGCAGTAAAGTTGGCCAGCCAGTTGTACAGTGACTCGGACACTGCAAAGAAACTATCTTGTGGAAGAACCAAGGCTGAAGCCATAGTCGAAAATGTTTTGGGACCGCACTCATTGGAATGCCTCCTGCATGACCTTCAAAAACCAGGCACTTCATTTGCAATTTCATCAGATGCTTCCAACAATGGGAACATAAAATTATTTCCACTTGTTGTGAGGTATTTTTCTAAAGAAGAAGGGGTGGTGAATGGCCTTTTGGACTTCTATGAAGACCCTGATGAATCTGCACAGGCTATTTCACAGCAAATTTCCAACATTATGGAAAGGCACTCCTTGCCCTGGAACAGCATTTCAGCTTATGGGGCTGATAATGCCAGTGTGAACTATGGGAAGAAATCTGGTGTGTATACCAGATTAAAAGAAAAGTGCCCATCACTCCAAAAGGCTAACTGTGCTGCCCACATCATTCACAATGCAGCCAAAAAAGCTGCGGCACAACTACTGTACAACGTGGAAGTATTTGTAATGAAACTTTTCAGCCACTTCTAAGGTTCTGCCACAAGGACCAGAGACCTGAAAGACTTCTTTGAGTTTTGTGGCATGGAATTTGAGAGTCTGTTAAGACATGTGCCAACAAGGTGGCTGTCACTACTCCCAGCCATTGAAGGAATAGTGAAAAATCTCCCAGTGCTCTAATCCTATTTCCTCTCCCAGGGAGAAGAGGAGACCCCCCCCCCGGCAGATATGGCAGTAGTTTTCAGCTAATGAGCATGGTGAGAATGCATTGCCTACGCTGCCCCAGTACTATTTGCACTTTCTCTGTGCTGTACTTGTTGATTTTAATGGACATATAAGTACATTAGAAAAATCATCACTTACTGCCATGGAAACTTTTTGTGTAATGGTCTCTCTGAAGCAAAAACTGCAGGCAAGAGCTGAAGGTGCTTTCTTTGGAGGGAAACCTAGGGCACTTATGAGCACATTAGACAGCACTTTTGCTAACAAATTGAAAAGAGACTGCAGTGAAGTACCTGGAACAGTGGTCTGATTATACTGAAAGCAACTACTTGTTTACACTATCTAAATTATCTCTAAATGAGCCCTTTGCTTTCAGTGACTTACTTAATGTGACCACTGCCCTGAGTCTGCAGGATATAGATGAAGACTATCTTTTTAGGGACTACTTGGCAATTAGGCCCTTTCTCGAACAGTTATGTAACACAAGCTTGACCCCAGGAGAGAAGTTGCTGAAGCTTTTCAAAGAAGGGCCTGAACTGACTGCACTATATCCAGTAATTGCTACGGTTTTATCTATACCGACCTCAAATGCATTTGCAGAAAGAGTTTTTTCTTTGGTGAAAGGTAAATGGACAGATGTGCAAAATCGATGCAGTGTGGACTTGTTAAAAGCCGAACTAATGATGACTGTAAATTACCGGATGAAATGTTGTGACTTTTACTCAAATATTGTTTCAAATTGGGCCCTTCTTCAAGCCATAAAATTGAATTAAAAATGCACTCTTTAAAAAAAGTGATTTAGTGTACTAGTGTGCAGTATAAAGTACTAGGGTGCAGTTTGTAATTTTGTGTTTTTCTTTGCTTTAGCTTAAATTTGCTAGTGTGCAGTATGTAGTACTAGGGTACAGTATGTAGTTTTGTGTTTTTCTTTGTTTTAGCTTTAATTTGCTAGTGTGCAGTATGTAGTACTAGGGTACAGTATGTAGTTTTGGTTTTTTCTTTGCTTTAGCTTTAATTGACAATAAAAATGTCTTAATTTTATACTTGGCGTGCATGTGGTATGTAGATTTTTTTAAGTTTTCTTTCTGAATAGTCATGGTTGGTTTATGAATTTTTTTATTTTTTAAATAAACAAGTGTCTGTTTAATGAGTAGTGTGTTTTTTATTCTTTTGAAGTTTATTTACTGTTACAACTGAGTAATGTTTTTTTTTGCAGTAATGCTTCACTTCATTTAAATGGTTTGAGTTTTCAGTACGTTGTAAAGTCACAATGTTGTATTCATAACTGTAATACTGCATCTCCTTTAACACCTCTGGTGATGTTGTGGTGGGGGTGTGGCCAGTGTCATATTGGTCACACCCCCATGTCCCACTTTGGCCTTGTTAAAAGGTAGCAACCCTAGAAACAAGGCATGAGAAAATGATGGCATACAGCAAAGAGATGGATGGATTGTGTAAGAAGTCCTGTGACAGTCAAGCATGACTGTCAACAAAGGAAGGAGTGTGGTATTAAATACAGAAATCTATGTTGTTAAAATACAAAATAAGAATTTCACTGTAATTACACTTGTTTATGTATATTTGGAGCTTTTCTCCCCGGGCCTCCGCTGAAAATGGACATGTATCCAGTCGGACTTTCCCAGTGAACAAATGTAAAATAAAATAAAATAAAAATAAAGATAGATGGCGACAGTTGACATGACACCCAACCCCATGTAGAAAAAGGGAAACAATGGGTAGTAAGGGCCTCAGGGGTAACTACCTATGATCCTATATAAACTATTCCCGAAGCCAGAAGGTCTGCTCTTCAAACTTTCACTTAGAACTAGCCAGTTTTCTAGTTTTAGCACTCAACACTGTTTCCTTGTGCTCGGCACTTATTCAAAACTTGTTTCAAGCACTAAATAATCTACAAATTACTGTGGCACTCAACATTCCTCATTGCTAAGAGGAAAACAGTTTTTAGTACTTAAATTAATAAGCACCTATCCAGGCATGTGTAAGGATCAGCTCCCAGTGTTTTCCCCTGTTTACCTAATCAATCTGGGCATCTTGGGGCAATGTAGCAATTGCCTCATGTACACTGACAACCCTCTACTCCTACCACCCAACACTACAACTTGTGAGAGATGCACTTATACAGCCAAACTGGAAGCCAAGCTCTCTCCAACCAAGACTGGACTAGACAGTCAACAGGAGAAGAACACCTGCACCACACCACACTCAACACGTACACCGCCTAAACCCACACATAATAACACAAAACACACACCTACATTCATGGAGGCTCTCAATAAAAATCTGCCCAAACAACAGAGACCTCCAAAGCTGAAACGCAAGCAACCACCCCCCGACACTACCCAAATGACACAAAGCCCACATAATCAGTGTGCCACTCAACCTCAGCCCATAAGGCACAACAACATACCCAACACACTAGTCATAGACGACTCTATAGTCAGGCACACTGATGTCCCACTCACCAGGCTAAACAAGGAGAAAGTTACTGTCAACTGCCTGTCGGGTGCCAGTATCCGCCACATAATGCACCCACTCAGCTCACTCCACAACAGGTACAAATATGACTCTGTCATTGTCCATCTTAGTGTGAATGACCTGAGACATACCTCCCTGGACTACATGAAAAGAGATATGGAGAAGCTCTCAGATCATGTAGCCCAGGCAGATATGACCCTAGCCCTGAGTAACATTCTGCCATCGCCCAGAATGATACCACAGTACAAGGACAAATGACTGACTTCAACAATTGGCAAAGCTTCTGGTGTCATTCTAAGGGGATCCAGTATCTGTCTGCCTGGGACGACATGATCAACAGACCACATTGCTTTGCCAGAGATGGCCTGCACCTGTCGCCCCTGGGATTCCGGATACTGGCTAAGGCTCTTGCCACCCCTATAGTGCCTTTTTTAGGCAAGGTTCAATTGACAAAGTCTCCACCATAGCAGGTACAAGCAAGCAAAATCTGAGGGTAATGCTACTCAATGGTAGAAGTCTAAACCTCAAAATGCACTCACTCAAGGCACTCCTTAAATTGGAGAACATCGACATCTGTGCAGTGACAGAGACCTGGCTCAAGGCTCCAGAGAGCACCCCTACATTACCAGGCTATAATTCATACGACACCTTTCAGCCACCTAACCTGGACCGAAACAATAAAGGAGGAGGAGTGTCCATATTCATTAAGGATATCCACATCTCCAGGCTAGTTGTTCAACATAATGCATCCAAAATTATCGAAGTGCAACTAACACTGGGCAAGACTGCAATCCAGGTTGTAGCCTGTTACAGATCCGCTACCATGCCCCAGGATGCCGACTCAACGTTTCTTGATATATGTCTTTCAGCTTTTCCTGGTTAGGGGTCACCACAGTGGAACTCCGGTCCACTAATGATTGGCAGTGGATTTTTACAGTGCGTGTTGCTAGCTAGACGCCCAACCTTCAAAGAAGGCACACCCATTCACGCACGCACCTACCTGCATGTCTTTACTGTCACTTGACCACGGGTATGACATGCAGACTACACATAGAAGGTACTCCAGCCGAGAATCGAATGGGAGAATCTCTTCCTGTGAGGTGAGAATGCTAACCGCTGCACCTTCCGCGGCACACTTAATGTTTCTTGATATACTGTATAATATTAAGGTACAGCTACCCCACCATCAACTGGGAAAACTACTCATGCACTAACTCATTTGCTCAATGTTTTCTGGAATTCATAAATTCCAATGCCCTGGATCAGCTTGTCCATACCCCTACCAGGGGCAGCAATATCCTGGACCTAGTCATCACCAATACCGGTAACTGATGTTCCATGCCAGAAATCAACTCCTTGCTGGTCAGATCCGGCCACAAGCTAATCACCCTAGACATCCAATCCCGCCCCCACCCCCCATTAAGGAAACCACCATAAAAAACTTCTCCAAAGCCAACTTCATGCTTCCTAAGACAGAAGTAGCAAACTTCATGACACCCATACAGATGGAATATAGAGGTACGACTGCAGAATCCTATACAAATGAACTGTATAAGCACATATACGAGTGCATGGATCGTGCCATCCCCAACAGAACCAAGATGCTATCCTCCAAAAAATGGAAGCCAATCTGGTGGTCCCGTGCCATAAATAAACTCTACAACATAAGGAAGAAGCTGTTGCAAAAAAAGAGTAAAAACCCCTGATTGCAACAACTCCCTGGTCAGCCTCAGTAAGAAGCTGAGGTCCCTCATAAAATCCTCCAAAGCTAGTTACGAAAATAAAATCACCACTGATTCTAAAGACAGCCACAAAGCATTCTACAGCTATGTCAAGAATCTCAATGGCAACACTCAGATCTGCTCTGAGCTACAACACAATGGCACTAGATACACAGAATCAACTAAAACTGTCAACATCCTGGCAGATAGGTTCAGTGCAAACTTTATCCCCCTCCCCCCCAAAGGGCCCATCTCTATACCGGAAGAATGCAAAGCCCCTGTTATCACGGATGCACAAGTAAAAAACGCACTCTCCAAAGCCAAGAACACAGAATCCATGGGACCAGACAACATCCCAGGCTGCATTCTGCATGAACTACAGAATGAATTGGCACCCCACCTAAGTACCATGTTCAATCATACCCTCACTTCAGGTTTTGTGCCTACTGAATGGTGCACAGTGACAGTTATCCCACTCCAGAAAGAAGGCGCCACCACAGACCCCGGGAACTACTGCTCCATTAGATTGATGAGCCTGGTCTGCAAGGCCATGGAATGTATCATCTTGGAGATTATAAACAAAAACATAGGAAACCTCCAAACTCTGAACTCCACTCAGTTTGGGTTTGTAAAAGGTAGATCATGTCTCCTAAACCTGAGTGACTTCTTTGAAGCAGTCACTAGAGCTGTGGACAAGGGTAAGGTGGTGCACGCAACCTATCTTGACCTCGCCAAGGCTTTCGACACCATCCCCCACTCTGGAATTATAGATAAACTCACTAGACTGGGCATAAATCCCTATGTCACAAGATGGGTGGCCAACTGGCTCACTGACAGAACCCACACAGTGAAAATAGCCGACTCCAAATCCAACTTCAGATAAGTGACAATTGGAGTACCACAGGGTTCAGTTCTGGGTCCTCTCCTGTTTGGCATCTACTTCTCTGAAGTCCAGGCTAATACAGCAGACCTTTGGCTAGCGAAGTTCGCAGACGACTGCAAACTAGGAGACATAATAGAATCGCCTAATGATGTGGACATTCTACAAAGGGGCCTCACTGAGACCGATGCTTGGTGTCAAAGTCATGGTCTCAAGCTCAATGCCAAGAAGTGCATTGTCATCCCATTTGGGAAAAACACTGTACCCATGGACTACCACATAGGCGGTAGCCTACTAAACATCGGAAGTGTGATAAGAGACCCTGGGACACAGGTGGACAGTAGTTTTTCCTTGATAATCACATCACCACAGTAATCAGGAAATCCTTCTGTGTGGCACACCTCATTACAAAAGGGTTCTCCTGCAGAAAAAAGGAGGTCATTGCTCCTCTCTACTCATCCCTCATCAGACCATTATAGAGTACAATGCCCCGTTTGCATGTACCTCACAAGACATCTACAACAACTAGAAAGGCCACTGAAATACCTCACTAAGAGGATTACCGGCCTCAAACAGATGCCATATGCAGACCATCTCGAAAAACTCCAGCTCTACTCCGTTGCATATCGCCTACTCAGAGACAACCTCTGCCTAGCATAAAAAGCCATGTCAAACGCAGATCTGTTGGACATGCTACACTTAAAGAAACCCGAAACTCCCCGAGCCACACGCTCCAGAGACCTAAACCTTGTCACCACAATAAACAGAACATGCTGGAGGGATAGATTCCTGTCCCAGAGACTTCCCCCTGCTCTGGAACAGACTACCCATTCATGTCAAACAAAGTTCCTCATTAGCCCTCTTTAAGAAAAATCTAGACAATTGGATGGGAAATAGGAATTTCACCCCGGGGATCACTTCTGTGGCTCTGCCCGACAGGGACACAGGAAAATAATTTTCTTGGATGGCGAAAGCCAGGGAACTTTTTTAGCTAGGCTTATACAGGCTCGAAGGCCGATAGCCTAGTACCTACCTATGAACCTATAATGATTATCTGTTGGGGTATTAATCCCCTCAACAGTACATTACATACAAGTGTCTTTAATTGGAAAGCAATGTCACTCTGAGTAGCAGGACTACTTCAGACCAAACTCAAAGGCTTACGGTTTCTTCAAACTTTGAAATGTAAAAAATATAGAAAGAAAGAAGAAAACAGTCAGTTTCTTATTACCATACATATGTAACCTAAAAAAATACATATGGAAGTTTAATTTTTACGTTTACTATTTTAAGCAAATTTAGGCTTTGTGTTTCACTTCCTTTTCATTTCCTATCATTTAATGTTTACTATTTTTATTAAATGGTACTTTTTATTTTTACTTTTGCTAAATGTAAGCATTGTTTTAACTTCAGTTTCATGCATAATCCTTATTTTACAGATTTTTTATTCTTCTGTGGAGTTTTTAAATTGCACACATGTCAATTCATTCTATACCATTCATGTCTTTCTTCAGTGTTAAATCAGCTTCTCGTATCAGTCAGTTTCTTAAAACAAAAAGCTGCTTGAGATGCCAATAACTAGTCCCCGACAACACGTAGTGAAAAGGTTTTAATAAAGTGAAAACAAATACTTAAAAAAAAACAATAATAGTGGTTAAGCGCTTTCGTCAAAATGACTTCATCAGAACAATAAAATGTTACAAAGGTTCTCATTTTATACAGTTCCTTGTAAATCATTTGACCCAACCAATTAAAATTTAAAAAGACAGTCATAACATTTCATATAAAAGGCTGTGGAATATGAAATTATATAATACAAAAAAATGCAAATATATTTATTAACAATTCTAAACTTCATTAAAAAGAATTTATATAAAACTAATTTATATAAAACTGAAGAAATCTGGGGGGGTTGTTGTGTCATAATTTGCAAGCCCTAAACTTTAATTCTGGTTTGATACTGACAGCATCATTTAACCCTGGAAATTCAGCACCATTTAACCTAAGTTGCCATTTGGTTTCCGCCCTCAGTAATTTATAGGTCCAATCCCCCCCTCTAAAATCTACCTGCACAACTATGAAGAGGATTCACTTTAATGTGTTTAAATAAGGCATTCTTTTCATCCTTCTTGTTGATACTGTAACAGTGCTCATAAATCCTATGATTTAGTTTCCTTTCTGTCTTGCCAATATAATAACAATGACAGGAATTACAAATAGCAAGATAGACAACACCAGTTGTAACACATGAAGCAGCTACAAAATTAACATCAATACCATGGGGACCTAATCTAACCCTGGGACTTTCAATAATGTAACCACAATAGTCACATGAACCACATTTGTGGGTACCCTTCTTCCTGCTTTTCACACTGGGTTTATTTTCTAAAATGTTTTTCAAGCTACTACCAACTCTGTAGGTAAATAAGGGTTCTGGGCCTAATACATTAAACCGATCTCTGTTTCCCTTAAACATTGCCTAATTATTCTTAATAATCTTTTTCACCTCATTTGATGTTTCACCATATGTAATAACCATAGCTTGGGAAAAATCCTTACATTCACTTTGGTTAACGTTTGTGGTTTCTGCATCAGCCCCTAATAATGGTTTATATCTATCATTCCAATCATTCATCACTTGGTCCCTAATGTTCTCTACAAAATCTAGTGGATATCCCCTATGCAGGAACATATCCATCACTAATTTAGTCTCTTCCTCTACCAGGGTCCTATTGGAACACATCCTTACAACCCTGACCATTTGCCCCTTAACTATATTTTTCTTAATATAGGGGGGGGGGTGGTTACTTGAAAATTCAAGGTAATCATTGGAAAAAGTAGATTTCCTATGCACCCTGGATTGAAATGAGTGGCTGGTAACATCCTTAAATATTTTTACATCAAGAAAGTTGATTTCATTACAATTACCTTTACCTGTAAATTTAAAATAATCACATATAGTATTAATATAATTAAGAATTGATTCAAAAAAATATATCCTTCTTCCATAAAATAAATAAATCATCTAAAAACCTTAAGTAAAGGTGGCATTCATTTCTGTAACAAGAGGTAAAAACAAACTGGTTCTCCCACCCATATAAAACTAAATTAGCAAAAATAGGGGCACAACTGTTACCCATGGCTACCTCTTGGACCTGTCTGTAAAATTCCCCCTCAAAAGTAAAAAAATTGTTTTTCAACACTAATTCCATTATTTCTGTAATGAAGTTAATCAAGCTACCACTCAGATTTGTTTTACTTACCAAAACTTCATTAAAAAATTATAGTCCTACCTCATGGGGGATAGAGGTAAAAAGATCAACTACATTAATAGTGGAAAAATAAATATCTTTGTTAAAAATTCATTCTTAATTCTCCTTAAAAAATCCCATGAATCGAGAAGTACATAGTCCAATGGGGCCAGGGCATGTTTAACCATCCGATCGATAAAACCCCCCAGAGAATAAGTAATGCTGTTATGTCCAGAAATAATAAGCCTATATGGGGGGTCTTCCAGATTTTTATGGGTTTTGGGAATACCAAAACAAATAGGTATAACAGGATGTTCCACATGTAAAAAATTGAAAACCTCTTCATTAATGACTCCTTGCAATAGGGAATCCTCCAAAAAAATTGTATCTTTCGATAGCTTATATGAATTTCATTCCTGGAGACAACTTCATATTTAGTATTATCATTCAACATATTGGTAATTTTATTTTTGTAATCAACCATATTTGCAATAACCATACCCCCACCCTTATCCGGTTTCATAAATCTAACATTTCGGTTATCCCTTAACTCAAAAAGTAGCTTTTTCTCGGCCAGGGTCAAATTGTGTTTCCTATAGATGTGTGTCCGTATGGTCTTAAAAATCTCCAGCCCAGTAACATTTTCGAAGGAATGCAAAATGGGTAAAAGGGGGGGGATTCCAACAACTTTTTTTATAAATAACATAATTCCTTTTGCTGTCAATGCTTGCTTTATCTCTATTCAAACATTTTAAATTCAATTTTCTAACAAAAATCTTGAAGTCAGTGAAAATTTCACTGATTTCATCTCTATTAGAAGGTACAAATTAATGGCACCTTTACTTAAGGTTTTTAGATGATTTATTTATTTTATGGAAGAAGGATATATTTTCTGAATCATTTCTTAATTATATTAATACTATATGTGATTATTTTAAATTTACGGGTAAAGGTAATTGTAATGAAATCAACTTTCTTGATGTAAAAATATTTAAGGATGTTACCAACCACTCATTTCAATCCAGGGTGCATAGGAAGTCTACTTTTTCCAATGATTACCTTGAATTTTCAAGTAACCACCCCCCTATATTAAGAGAAATATAGTTAAGGGGCAAATGGTCAGGGTTGTAAGGATGTGTTCCAATAGGACCCTGGTAGAGGAAGAGACTAAATTAGTGATGGATATGTTCCTGCATAGGGGATATCCACTAGATTTTGTAGAGAACATTAGGGACCAAGTGATGAATGATTGGAATGATAGATATAAACCATTATTAGGGGCTGATGCATAAACCACAAACGTTAACCAAAGTGATTGTAAGGATTTTTCCCAAGCTATGGTTATTACATATGGTGAAACATTAAATGAGGTGAAAAAGATTATTAAGAATAATTGAGCAATGTTTAAGGGAAATAAAGATCTGTCTGATGTATTAGGCCCAGAACCCTTATTTACCTACAGAGTTGGTAGTAGCTTGAAAAACATTTTGGAAAATAAACCCAGTGTGAAAAGCAGGAAGAAAGGTACCCACAAATGTGGTTCATGTGACTATTGTGGTTACATTATTGAAAGTCCCAGGGTTAGATTAGGTCCCTATGGTACTGATGTTAATTTTGTAGCTGGTTCATGTGTTACAACTGGTGTTGTCTATCTTGCTATTTGTAATTCCTGTCATTGTTATTATATTGGCAAGACAGAAAGGAAACTAAATCGTAGGATTTATGAGCACTGTTACAGTATCAACAAGAAGGATGAAAAGAATGCCTTATTTAAACAAATTAAAGTGAATCCTCTTCATAGTTTTAAATTTGGTATATTGGAAGTTGTGCAGGTAGATTTTAGAGGGGGGGATTGGACCAATAAATTACTGAGGGCGGAAACCAAATGGCAACTTAGGTTAAATGGTGCTGAATTTCCAGGGTTAAATGATGCTGTCAGTATCAAACCAGAATTAAAGTTTAGGGCTTGCAAATTATGACACAACAACTCCCCAGATTTCTTCAGTTTTATATAAATTAGTTTTATATAAATTCTTTTTAATGAAGTTTAGAATTGTTAATACATATATTTGTATTTTTTGTATTATATAATTTCATATTCCACAGCTTTTTATATGAAATGTTATGACTGTCTTTTTAAATTTTAATTGGTTGGGTCAAATGATTTACAAGGAACTGTATAAAATGAGAACGTTTGTAACATTTTATTGTTCTGATGAAATCATTTTGACGAAAGCGCTTAACCACTATTATTGTTTTACTTTAAGTATTTGTTTTCAGTTTATTAAAACCTTTTCACTACGTGTTGTCGGGGACTAGTTATTGGCATCTCAAGCAGCTTTTTGTTTTATGGTTGTTGTGCTGCTTTTTGCACTGTTTTTGTTTTTCAGTCAGTTTCTTAGCCTATCTTGTGTGATTCCACAGACAATCCTGCCTTTAATAAATTAATCAGACATGTCATCAAATTCAGTCTTGTGCAATGTGTTTAGGATCATTTAGATAAGCAACAGTATTTCCTAAAGTCCTTGATGTATACTTATATAGTAAAATATATTTCAGATATAATAGACTTTACGACTCACAGTACATCTAGAATTTTTTTAAGATTGATATTTTTCTTACTCAATGGTGATATAAAAACAAGGCACACAGCATTCTTTCTAGTCTGTCCTTAAGGCCTCTCACAGTGAACTATATCTCAAAGACTGAATCCAAGGCATTCATTTTTTAAAGAAATTGCCATATTTTTATAGATCTCAGTGGTTGTACAGCTGTCATTCTGAGGCAAAACTCAAAGAGTCAGAAGTGAAAATATGTTAGTGGTTCAGTAAAATGTGAAAATTATAACAACATGCAATAACAAGTCTTGTAACTGGCTGTAGAGTAAAATGAAAACTCTTCTCAGAAATGACTTCCCAAAGGTGAAAATGTGACTAGCCTTTTTCGTTTCAGTGCTAGTCAATACATCATGGCATCTAATAGCAGAAGGATCTTCCACTTGGGGGCAAACAGCAAGAAAATTATGCAGTAAGCCCAAAATTAAAGTGCAAGTGTGTAAGTTAAATTTACCATAATAGTAAACGTTTGAATGATCACTGCTGCAGTAGCCTTAGCTATATGGATTATATTCTGCCAATGATACAACAGCCAGCGAGCTTCCAAACCTTCAGGGCACCTTAAATGTGCCCAAAATGTCAGACAGCTTGAGCTGAGCTGACTAAAAGACAAGTATGAGGATTAAGCCCTTCAGAGCTTTCTTTCCAGCACAGAGAAAGAGGATGAGTCCTGACAGGGCAATGCTACGAACAACAAAAAAAAAATAAATGTCCACACCCCGGCATAAAAAGCACACCAAAAACCAAGGAGGGGGGTGGACAGAGGAAGTGGGTACTGCAGCAGTGATCATTTTAACATCTACCGTTATGGTAAGTTTAACTTACACAACTATATTATGTTCATCATATTCAACATTGCTGCAGTAGCCTTAGCTATATGGGTTGGTTACCTTAGCTAGCTATATTTCGGAAGTGGAAGGAAAACACACCAGGAACCTCTGGAGAATGGTCCTAATAAAGCTTGATCAGAACCCAGAGAAGGAATCAAGTTTATATGGTTTGCAAATTAAAGTATATACAGAGGATGATGTAGCAGCTTCTAGAAAACTTCGAGACTCCAACCCTTTCCAAAAAGCCATAGATGAAGCCAATGCCCTGGTAGAATGGGTCTTGGCCCTGCCTGGAATAGTTTTGTTATGGTGAGTATAGCAAAAGTCTGTTTTGACACAGGTTGTCTCTCATTCTTACCTTCACAAGAAATAAACAATATGAAGATATGAAAATATTTAGTTCTGTCAAGATAGTACCTGAGCTGTCTGTGGCATCCACGTTATGGAGAATCCTTTCTCCCTAATTTTTAGGTTCTGGAAAGACAAGAGGGAGATAGATAATTAGGCTTAAAGTAAGATTGGATACTGGTTCAGGCATAAAAGAAGGATTAATTTTCAAAGAAACTCTGTCCCTATGAAAAATGAGATAGGGCTAACTTCCCATAAGAACTTGTAATTCAGACACCATTTTTGCAGAGATCGGAGCAATCAGTAAACCTGTTTTCCCTGTTAAGAACCTCAAGTCAGCTAAATTATCTGGTTCAAATGGAGAAAGTGTTAGCTTTTCCTAACACAAAATTAAGATCCCAAGGAGGGGCCATTTTTCTTGAAGGCCTCTTATGCAAAACCTCTTTCAATAAAATTTTGACATGAGACTGCACTGAAAGAGGAGGATCCATGGACAGACATGCTGAAATGGATGCTAAATTAACCCTGATAATGAAATAAGAATGGCCATTGGAAAGTAACTCACATAAATACCGTAGAATCAGAGAACAGTTAACCCTGAATATGTGCTGCTTATGTTGTTGGCACCACCTAGAAAACTTTTTCCATTTGCAAATATATGATTTTCTAGAAGCATGAGAGGTTCTCCCATTCAATTCTGGGCTGGAGTGCCCTCTGTGCGGAGACTGCATGCCCTCCCTGCGGTCGAGTGGCGTTCGAAAGACATGCGTAAATGGGCGTGCCTTCGTTGAAGGTTGGGCGTCTAGCTGACACCTCGATACCGTAAAAATCTACTGCCAATCATTAGCGGACCGGAGTTCCACTGTGGCGACCCCTAACCGGGAAAAACTGAAAGAAGAAGAAGAGGAAGAAGATTAGTACCTGCTGTACATTCTCACCTGTTTACTGAGGATGTACCTGCTGTACATCCTCAGGAAACTCAAACAGGTGCTTAGAAGGAAATAAGTCCCTGTCATCCATGCAGACTGATGCCAGGGCATATCAAACAACCCCATTTTACTCTGAGTAGATCCAGACTGTGAGGAAGCTTGTGATAATTGCCCCTGGCTATTTTCAAAAGTAGACAGAACCATAATTGCCTGGGCCAGAATGGAGTCATCGCAATGATCTTGGAGGATTCCTTCTGAATATTCAGAAGTGCTCAGTATATTAGTAGAAAGGGTGGAAAAGCATACAAGAACATTCCAACAATCCAAGCAAAAGAAAAGGCATACATCTTCTATGACTTCTTGCATGAAGTCCTGAAACAGAATCTTGCCAGTTGATTGTTCAGAGAAGAAAAAAACAGGTCTAATTGAGAAACTCCCCACATATGGAGCAAATCTTGAAAGACCCCCTGATCTAGCTTTCATTTATGAGGGTCTGTCCTTGTCCTGCTCAGCTTGTCTGCTAGAAAGTTTTGCTCTGATGGAATGCAGGATACTTGTATAGTGAGATTGTGCTGTAAAGCTATACCCCAGCTAACATGGCTAGTCTGTAAAGAGGGCACAACCTGGTTCCCCCTTGCTTGCTGATGTACCACGTGGCTGTGGTATTGTCTGCAACTACTTGAAGAGATTTCTGGGACAAAAAATGGTTCAGACAGTTGCATGCCCTGATTGATCAGGGCAAGCATCTCCTTGATAACTATGTCCTAGCAGCTGTCCTTGGAATCTCATACCCCCTGCACCTTTATCCCTCCTGAAATTAATCCCCAAGCAAATTCTGAAGTGTCTGTGGTGATTGACTGCTTTGGAGCAGGGAGGGAGAAGGGGAGACCTGGATAAAAAGATATCTGTTGTCTCCACCAAAAGATTTCTCTTCTGTGAAACCCCAGCACTGGATCTGAAACAATAAAGGATGTTGATGCTGGGACCAAAGAGATTTCGGATACAACTATATATTTCTCATGCTGAATCTTGCCACAGTATAATGAGAATCATATGTTCCATGAGACCCATAATCCTTGGGCATTCCCTCTCAGTGACAAAAGTCTGAGTGGAAAACCGTGGAAACAGATCTAGATAAATATCTATTTTTCCAGGGGAAAAAATTCTCTTTGAACTGAGGTGTCTAGCTGACATCCCAGGAACACAATCCTGTGTAAAGGAGTCAAGAAAGACTTTTGAATGTTCTCTTTAAATCCCACCTTGTGTAAGAGATCTCTCACCAAAGAGAAAAAGAGATTCCTAACACTTTGAAAAAGACTCTGAAAAGATAAGCAAGTTGCCTAAATATGGAAAAATGTGGATAGCCTGTAGTCTGCAATGAGCTATAACTGCAGCTAGACACTTTGTTAGTGACATCCTTTTGAATCTGGGCACTATGACAAACAGGTTAAGGCAGTAATGAGGCAGAACTGGTCTCCAGAATTTTCTTTCTTTCCTTGGCATGAGGAACATCCTTGAATAAAAGCCCTTCCTCACTTCGGAAGAAGGAACTGGTTCTATAATCCTTAAAACAGTACATCATGAAAATCTGATGGAACAAAAGAGTCTGATCTGGAGGATAAGGAATGACTTCCTGTAAAAGAGGAATTTCCTCCTACTGCCATTTGTAACCCTAATGAATGATTTGCAGAACCCATTTGTCTGAAACTATCCACTGTCAAAGGGAAAAATGGAAATTCATACTTAACTTTCTGGAAGAAAAAAGGGGCCAGGGTGGGAGGGATTCAAAAAGTCTCTTGAATATTCATTCAGACTTCTTAACTGTCCTTGGTTTTTGGAGGTTCAAGACTTCTTTTTTGTACTCCCTTGTCATTTCTCCTTAAATGTATATTTACATGTATTTTGTTGAGATTGTTAATTATGTTTTTGCCAAAACTGGATGAGGAGATATTAAATACCTTGGAAAATTTGGAAAAGGAGCATTGAAAAATCTTAGAAATTACCTGGATCAGCTTGCCCCTTTCATCACACTTTTTGATCACCTCTGCAGCAGACGGGCCAAACACTAAATCTCTACCCAAGGAAGAATTAAAAATCTCATTTTTAACATCTGGGGGGTTCTGAGAATGCAGCCATGCAATCTTCATCAAAACAGTACCAGTGGCCATAGCCCTGGAGCAAGTATCAACAGAGTCTTACACACACTGTAAACAATGAGTAGAAACTTATGCAATAGAAGAAACTGAGTTATTTAAAGCATATTTTCCTCATAAGAAGAAAGTGCAGGTAAAACATTCCTCATACTTTCACCATGTGTCAGAATAAGCTTTAGCATAAGAACCCGACAATTCAAATTTCTGAAAATCAAAGTTGCAGAAGTATACACTTTTTCCCATACCTACCAATAATTTTCTCACCCTTATCCGAAAGAGTAGGAGTGAATTAAGTGCTTACCAGCAGTGGGATCAACTAAAGCTATAGTTGCTGGGTCAGGTTTGGAAACAGTCTATAAACATGTAAAAGACTGTTTGCTCAAATGCAGGGCCTAATTTAATAGAGTGACCACTGTTTACCAAGTTTTTTGTTAGTTTCACTGTTTGTTAAATATTTACTAGTATTTTTCATTGTTTATAAGCCATTTGTTCTGCTTGTTCTGGTTTTCCCGCCAAGCAATGTTTAAATAATTGATCTGTTAACTGTTTAAAATACACTATGGAGCCTCCTTGCTGAACTTCTGCTATTTTTGATGTTTTTTAGTGTCTCACTGCTATTCTTCTGCTATTTTAAACATTATCTAGTATTTCTGCTGAAACTTGGGTAGCTAGTCTAGTAGCTGTAGCATAGTCCAGATACAGGTTTGCAGCTTCTGGAACTGTTTGAAGTGGATTGTGTGCTCTGAGCACGTTTTCTAGACCAGCTTGGATTGGAAGGGGCCTATTTGATAGCACTTTTGTGAGAGAATTGTGCTGATTAGGACCTGTCTGGTAAAGGGAGGCTGGTCTAGGGCTTAGAATAAGCATCCTCATTGGCCCTTTTGAATCTTTTTAAATTTTCAAGTTTTTAGCTTCTGGTATTTATGCCCTGCATTTGAGCAGGTTTCTGCTTGGTTGTACCGAGCTGAACTGAGGTGGGCTACCAGCCACAGCTCTGAGCTGAGACACCAGATGACTAGAAGCTTCTAAGCTTCCAAAAAAACATAAGTTGCCTGTTTTTTTCCCCTTATTTATACTATTTACTGCACTTTTTTATTGCCTGCTGCCTACTTTTATACTGTATGTATTTACTGTGTACTAAACTACACTGTTGTAATGCAATTGCCTGGTTTATTGTGCCTGTAAATTTGAATTTCATTGCTGTTTTCACTGTATACAAATCTTTTTTATTACTTTCACTGTTTAAGTACTGGTATTTTTCACTGTTTTTAAGCTATCTGTTCTGCTTGTTCTGGCTTTCCTGCCAAGCAGTTTTTAAATAACTGATCTGTTAACTGTTTAAAACATTCTTTAGAGCCTCCTTGCTGATTTTCTGCTGTTTTAAACATTTTTAGTGTCTCACTGCTATTTTTCTGCTGTTTTAAACACCCTGTAGTGTTTCCTGCTGAAACTAGGATAGCTAGTAGCTGTAGCATAGTCCAGACACAGGCTTGCTGATTCTGCAACTGTTTGCAGTGGTTTCTTTGTTCTGAGCACATTTTCCAGACAATCTCGGATTGGAAGGGGCCTATGTGCACTTTTATGAGCTAATTCTGCTGACTGGGACCTGTATGGTAAAGGGAGGCTAGTTGAGGGCTTGGAATAAGCATCCTCAACAGTCCTTTTGAATTTTTTAAAAATGTTTTTCAAGTTTTTATCTTCTCGTATTTAGGCCCTCCATTTGAGCAGATTTCTGCTTGTTTGCACGTCATTCAGCACCGCTCACTGCTGCACAGTTATGTGCAAAAGCCGGACAGTTAAATTCAACAAATTAGCCCTAAAACCCAGGCAGAAATATCCATCCATGGAGCTCCTCCTTGACTGACTTTGAATAGCCACACCTACTGACAACAAGGTTCAACCTAGCATTATGGATACTTGGACTACCCTTGTATCTCCTGCCAACCTTGTTGATTTGGGTCTTCTGAGGCAGTCTAGCAATTGCCTCATGTACACAGACATCCCTCTACTAATAACACTCTAGTACAGAGTGTGAGAGATGTATTTACACGAAGAATCTAGAATCCATGCTCTTCATAGCTTCATAGATTAGTAGTCTAACTGCCCTTTTGGACCATTTTAAGCCTAGCCAATTGTCCCATGTGAGAATCATACCTTGTACCTTATGTTTGTAAGGAAAACACCTTAACCATGCCAACATCCCACCCTCTCTCTCACTCAAAACAGTAACACGGAGAAGGTTGTCAACTTACCCACCACTACATATGCTCAGAGTACCACTACCCATACACACACACCACTACTAATACACACAGTATGCAACAAAAACATAAATCCACTTACGGGGAAGTTCTATCAAAACAACTTACCAAAACACAGGACTGCTACAACTAACACAGTCCCCACAGCACCCATGACATATAGTAACACCAGTGTCTCACCCACCAAGCCAGTAAGGCACAACACTCAAAAAACAAAGTTTCTTGTCAGTGGAGACTCAATAGTGAGACATACAGATGTCCCACTCACCAGGATAGACAAGGAGAAAGTCACAGTCAGCTGTCTGTCCGGTGCCAGGATTCATCAGATCACGCATGCACTCTGGTCACTCAGCAACAAGTACCATTATGAATCTGTCATAGTTCGTGTGTGAATGACCTGAGATGTACCTCACTAGACTATATGAAGAGAGAAATGGTTGAGCTCTCTGTGTATGTGTCCCAGGCAGGTATGGCCTTAGCCTTGAGCAACATACTACCCTCTCCTAGAATCATGCCACAGTATACACAAAAAAATGACTGATTTCAATAATTGGCTCAGTTGTTGGTGTCATTCATAGGGGATCTAATTCCTGTCATCCTGGGAAGCCATAGTTGACAAACCTCGCTGCTTTGCCAGAGAAAATTTTCACTTGGCACCTCTATGCTTTCAGCTGCTGGCAAAGGCTCTTGCCTCCCCCATTGTGCCTTTTCAGGCAAGGTCTCAAAAACAATATTACCAACATGAAATTAACCAATCAGAGCAAAATAAGGGTCATGCTGCTAAATGCAAACAGCTTAAACCAAAAACTGCACTCCGTGGAAGCACTTCTATCACTAGAAGATGTAGATGTCTTTGCAGTCACAGAAACCTGGTTCAAGGCCTCAGAGAGTACCCCCGGCCTTGTAAGGCTACAATGCCTTCCTCACCTTTAGACTGCAAAAATAATGTGTGAAAACGAAAGGAGGCGGTATTTCAATCTATATTAGAGATAAATTCACCTCCCGTCTAGTTAGACTGGATAACTCCATGGTGTTACTCCAGATCAAGGCTACTGTGGGTAAGACCTCCATTCAAGTCATAGCCAGTTATAGATCCCCCTCCATAAGTCACAACGCCCACGAAGCTCACTTAACCAAACTGGAGACAATCCAAATTTTACCGAACACACTGGTTATGGGGGATTTCATTTACCCCACCATCAACTGGGAAACCTATGCTAGCCCTAACTCACTAGTGCAAAACTTCCTTGACTTTGTTAATTCAAATGCCCTAGAACAAATTGTCCATACCTCCGACAAGGGGAACAAACATTCTAGAGCTCGTCTTCACCAACATGTCAACTACATGCACTGCCGCAACTGTCAGACCCTCATTAGTTAAAACTGACCACAAATCAGTCACCTTTGAGATGGCATTAACACCAGAACTCACAAAGAGTGAAATCAGGTTAAAAAACTTCACCAAGGCAAACTATATCTTCCTAGGTGAAGGTATAAATGCATTCCAAACTCCACCCCACTCAGGAAATGGTAACTACGCCAAAGCTTACACTAAAGCCCTGTACAATCACTTGCATTAATGTATAGACTCAGCTGTACCAGAAAGAATCACAGTCAGAGCACCAAGTAAAAATAAGATGCCAAGGCGGACATCCAGCATCAACAAACTTTAAAATAAATGCAAAAGGTTGCTGCCCAAGAAAACAAAGGCAAGGCCTCAACAATGGAGAAACACCCTCCTCGTCCTCAAGAGGCAAATCCTCCAAGGGCTCCTTTGACAGAAACTTAGCAAGTACATCCAAGGATAACCATAAGGCCTTTTACAGCTACATACACAACCTAAAGGGTAGGACCCAAGCATTTGCAGAACTAGTGGCCAATGGTATCACACACACTGACCCACAGAGATAGAAACCTGCTAGCGGATATGTCTGGCAAACATTTCACCCCCTTATCCCCTCCTAACTTACAACAAACCTTCCCCCAAACCACCCTCACCCTACATATCTAAAGAGCAGGTCCTCAAAGCCTTGCCTAAGGCAAAAAACACAGCCTCTGTGGGACCAGATGACATCCCAGGCTGTCTTCTAAACATGCTAAAACATAAACTAGCATCACTACTAAGTACCCTTTTCAATCATAGCCTAACCACAGGGTTTCTTCCTGCAGAATGGAGAACAGCAACAGTTATTCCCCTCCACAAAGGTGGCCTAACAACAGACCTGAAGAATTACAGAATAAGAATTAAGAATACTGGTGTATTAGTCAAGCCTGACCAGCCTCACCTGTAAGGCCCTGGAACATATCATTATGGACCTCATAAATAAAGACATGGTGATCTGCAAACTCTGGATCCTACCCACTATGGCCTTGTAAAAGGCAGATTTTGCCTGTTAAATCTGATGGATTTCTTTGAAAATGTGACCAAGGCCAATGATGAGGGCAAATCTGTGCATACAGCATACCTCGACCTGGCAAAGGCTTTCTACACAATCCCACATTCAGGTATTACCGATAAACTTAGCAAACTGAATGTAAACCCTTTTGTTGTAAGATGGGTTGCCAACTGGCTCACAAACTGGACACACGCTGTCAAACAGGGTGACTCCACATCAACCAGCAGACCTGTTACCAGTGAATGTCAGAGGGGTCAGTGCTGGGTCCCCTACTGTTTGGTATATACTTCTCAGATGTTCACGTCAAAACCAAGGGGTTGTGGCTGACCAAGTCTGCAGGTGACTGCAAACTAGGTGCAATCACTGAATCCCCAAATGATGTCAATATACTCCAGGAGGGTATCACGCAGACCAATGACTGGTGTATTAGTCAAGGTCAAAAACTGAATGTAAAGAAATGCATCTTCATTCCCTTCGGCACAAACAATGTCCCCTCACACTATCAAATCAACAACAATACCCTGAGTACCCATGAAGTGGTAAGGGACCTGGGATCACAGGCTAACCGTGACCTTAACTTCGACCACCATGTGTCTACTGTAGTAAGGAAAGCTTTCTACGTAGCACACTTGATTAGTAAAGGCATCGCCTCAACAGCAAAAGAAGTTATAACCCCTCTATACTCTGCACATATCTGGCCCACAATTGAGTATAACACCCCTTATGGCATGCACCGTACTAACCACCTGCAGCAATTACAGAGATCTCAGTGGTTTCTAATAAAGAAGATCAAGGGGCTCCAGCATATGCCTTACATAGACCGACTAAAGTCCATGTCACTATATTCTATATTGCATAGACTTACAGGAGAGTTATGCCTGGCCTACAGAGCAATCAAAGACCCAAACATAATGAACTTGCTGCATATCCGTAAATCAAATAGGACTAGGGCTACCTATTCCAGGGGACCTAAATATGGCCTGCAACTTAAACAGGACATGCTGGAGGGACAAATTTATCTCCCAGCAACTGCTGCGTCTTTGGAACAGGCTACCAATTCATGTGAAACAGAGCATCTCTATGACACTGTTCAAGAAAAGCCTGGGTGAGTGGATGGGACATTGTAAATTCTTACCGGGGATAGAGCCCACAACCCTCTTAGACACGGGCAATCATCAGTAAATGCAGTACTGGGTACTGACTAGCATTTCTATGGTACTACATTTGGGATGAAACAGCTAGGCTTAAAATGACCTCCAGGTCAATAGCCTAGTAATCTCCTATGATCCTATGACTTTTATACATACTATCTGCCTTCCTAGGGGCAGCTGTCTGACTATTAAGAAAACTGCAGGCAGTAACACACACATCCTCTAAAGCAGACAGAACAGGAGGAATAGGAGAAGGTTCTGGAAAATCCTTCTATAACAACTTGTTGCCTGATAGAATGAGAAATCTCAGCAATGTCCCACTGACAACACTGCCACATTCTACCAACAGCCTCATAGAAAGAGAACACCCTACAGGGAGAATCAGAAACTGAGCACTCAGAAATCTGTATCCTCCCCTGTATCTTCCTGTTTAGATTCAGAATCTTGAATCTCTTCAGGAAAAGAGGAATCCTTCATTCATTTACCAGAAGCTACTTTAAAAGAAGGATCAATAGCCTGAATGAATCCTTGAGCGTGACCTAGCAAACTACTTGTATCCAAAGAAAATTGAGGAGGAGTAGATACATGCTTGGTTTTCTGTTTCTTTTTGACAGAAAAAATGAGGCCAATCATGTTATTAATGGCAGCAGCTTCCCCAGGGATGGGCATAGCATTCCGACACAATAGGGAAGCCTTGCCTGTTCCATCTCTCAGGACCAACAACAGTGTTTCTCTCTTGCCCAGTGAGGGGACCCCAACAGCCACAGAGGAAAAGGCTCCTCCTTGGTCCATACTGGCTGTAGATATTACATCAGAGGGATGTGGATAAAAGACGAATTGTCTGAGGTACAACAAGTGGCCACAGCAGAGTCACCCACCTGCAGCTGAAGCAAACTGCTGACCTGCAGTGGTGGCAAAAGTTGTTTGCATTATTTTTTCTTTTTGTGTTTGGAAGAAGGATCAACCATGGTACCGGTAGTTTGTTCCATGGCCAATTCAAAAATGGTACCGCTTCCCCAGGAAAGATAAGTAGCAAGCACAAGATGATCATTGATTCTTGAACGCCTCAGAAGAGCATGATCTTTGACAGTAGTACAGCTCTGAAGGCCTTTGTGTCCAAACATACCTTTTAGCCAGCTCATCTCAAGCTGCCTGACAGTTTGGGTATGTAGAAGGTGCTATGAAGCTCTGGAAGTTGGCTGGCTGTTATCATATCCTTGACAAAATATAACTCATATAGCTAAGGATACTGCAACAGTGATCAATATGATGCCAGTATCATAAATACTGTAATTCATTTGTCCTTACTTCTCCGCAGCTACTTTAATCCTGATACCATATCAGATTTGAAAGGATAAGGTTATTGACTAACTGTTCAGAACAGTTGAATAAAAGGCAAACACTGAAGATGTTGCTTGCTTAAGTACTTACTGAAACAGCCTGAAAACCAAGCCCATGTCACGACTCACACCCAGAAATTTCCTATCTTAAAGTTATACCACTAATTCACATACTTACTTCATAAGTAAGGGAGGTTTGGGATATCACGTACCAACTGCAAGACAACTGAATCTATTTTTTTTTATTTATTTTTATTTTACTCTTATTTTTATTTTACATTTGTTAACCGGGAAAGTCCGACTGGATGAGGTCCATTTACAGTGGAGGCCAGGGGAGAAAAGCTCCACATTAGTTTACAATAATAGTTGGACATGTGTAGTTTAAAAAACAAATTATTATATAAAAATAAAATTAAAGGCAGCCAATCTTATGTAAGGCAGAAACAATATAACAGAAATGCATTTCAACAATGGGTATGCTGTAAGCAAACATTTTAACATAAGAAAATCCTGCTAAAAAATGCACTCAAGTGTAATATATTTACAGTAAAATAATGGTAGGAAGAATGGTTCTGGAGGTATAAAGTGGAAGAAAAAATCTAGGTGATACATGGGCATAGCCAGGAGTTCATAAGATGTGATTTAAGGGAATTTTTGAATTGTAAGATAGTAGGTGAAGAGGTCACAGATTGGGGGAGGTTATCCCATTTATTAGCTATGAAATGAGAGAATAGTCCTTTCCCAGCAGTGTTATTAGCCCTACAGATACAGAGGAGGAATCTATCAGTAGAGCAGAGAGGTCGATTTGGTATGTAGTAGGTTAGAAGTTGTTTTAATGCTGGAGTATTGTTAGGATATTTTAGAGTGTTGTAGGCGATGATTAGCTGGTGGTAGCTAAGTAATTGCAGGAGTTCTAACCACTGTAGTTCCTTTAGAGCCAGACTGTGATGAGATCTGAAACTGGAGTTGTTTGCAAACTTTGAAACTTTATTGTAACAAGACTCCAATTTCTCTAGGCCATGCTTTCTGACCTGGGTCAAGATTGGTGCTGCATACATAAGTGTGGACAATAGGTGAGTTTGGGCTAGGGTGATCCTTGCTTGATCAGTTAGGGCGTTTTTATGTCTATATAGAGTTCTCATTTTTTTATGTACCCTTTTGATGGTTTGTGAAATGTGGACATCAAAGTGAAGATTTCTGTCTATTTCTACACCAAGGAGTTTAATGTGGGCAGAGGGCAATATCACAATGCCATTTTTAGAAGTGATAGAAACAGAGGGAGGAGAGGATTTGGATTTGTTGGGGGAGAAAAGGAGTACTTTAGTCTTATTGGGGTTAAGGATGAGCTGGATATCAGTGATCCATTTTTCTTTCAGCTTTTCCCGGTTAGGGGTCACCACAGCGGAATTCCGGTCCGCTAATGATTGGCAGTCGATTTTTACGGTGCTGAGGTGCCAGCCCGACGCCCAACCTTCAACGAAGGCACACCCATTCACGCATGTCTTTCGAATGCCACTCGACCGCAGGGAGGACATGCAGACTCCACACAGAAGGCGCTTCAGCAGAGAATCGAACGGGAGAACCTTTTGCTGTGAGGCGACAATGCTACCGCTGCACCACTGAGGCTTACGGAGCTAAAGGATTCCTGGGTGAGTTTCTGTAGGTTGGATAATGTTGGGGCTGAGCAGATTAGAGTTGAATCATCTGCATACTGTATAAGTGAGGCATGTTGGGAGGAGGTGTGTAGATTATTAGTGAAGATAGAAAAGAGAAGTGGGCCCAGTATTGAGCCTAGTGGTACGCCTATGGTAGTTGGAAGAAGGGGTGATAGAACACCTAGCCAATGAACAGATTGTTGTCTGTCAGATAGATAGTTTTTGAACCAGGCAATAGTGGAATGAGCAAAGGATAGGGAGGTGAGAGTGTCTAATAGGATAGGATGTGAGACCATATCAAATGCTTTGGAGAGATCTAAGAATATTGCAGATACAAAATTGTTATTATTTCTATGAAGGTTAACCAGATTGGTAAAAGAGAGAAGAGCGGTAGTTGTACTATGGTGTGGGTGGAACCCGTGTTGTGTGGTGGAGAGAAAATTATGTGTATTCAGAAAATGCATAACTTGAGAGTGAATACATCGCTCAAGTAGCTTAGTTAAGGGAGATAAAATGGCACTGGCGCGATAGTTAGAGAAATCATAGGAGTTGGCGCCATTATGAAGAGAAATGATATATGACACTTTCTATAGTTGAGGGATGTAGGATTTAAGTATAGAACAGTTGATAAGGATTGAGACAGAGTAAGATAAGGATTCAGCGGCTATTTTTAGGAAGTTAGCAGGTAGGCCATCAGCTGCAAGAGTGGTGGGTTTTAGTTTTGAGAGGAGCTTTTTGATAGTAGAGGTGGGAACTGGAGAGAGTGTAAGGGACGGTGTGTTGGTTGGGCTAGAGATTGTGATAGCTGGACAGATAATGTCTGAATGGATTCTGTGAAGTGATGATTAAATTGTGAGGCTATGTCAGTATTATCATTTGTAGGGGTGGGAGCTGGAATGGTAGTTTTTCCAGGTTTTAGAAGGGAGTTGATACCTTGCCAAAACTTTTGGGGCTCTTTAGAGCATTTGCTTTGGATACCTAGGAAGTAGTTCTGTTTGTCAAGTTTTGTTTGTTTGTTTTTTTGACTCATTCCTAAGTTGTTGGTAGTTTTGTTTAGCTAGGCTGGTATTGTCTCTTTTTCCAGGTTTTCCAGGCCTTATCTCTGGAATTTAGCAAGGCTCTTGTATTCCTGCTTAGCCATGGAGCATGGTTTGCTTACGTTCTAATTTTTCTTATGGGAGCAACTATGTTGAGGACACTGGTAAAAGTATCATTAATGTAGTTGACTGCCTGCTCTAATTCCAGGATTTTTAGTGGTTCCCAGTTACATTGTTTTAAAAGTAAGCTGAGATCCTGTGGGTTTAGATTACGGTCATCTCTGATTTGTCTATAAACTATGGGCTTGGGTATGTTAGTATGTTTTTGTAGGAGGAATGTAAGGAAGTGGTCGCTCAGACTATCTGGTAAACAGCCTGTTTGGTAATTTTATTTTGGGCAGTTCACTAGTGTCCAATCAGAAATGGATTGTTTATGCGATTTTTTATCCACCCTAGTGGGTTCTTGAATGAGTTGAGAGTACCCGTATAGATTAATATGGTTAGTGGGGTTATTGGAGTTACAGGCTAACCAGTCTGGATTTAGGTCACCTACTATGATGGTTTCTTGAGGAAGGTTATCTGTAGTCCATTCTAGGATTTCTTCAATTATGGGAAAGTTGATTCCTGGAGGGATGTAGGTACAAAGAATGTTTATTTTCTTTTTGTTGTTTAGAAATAGGACAGAGCCTAAGGTTTCGGCATTATGAAACTTAAGTAGAGGGGTTTGTAGAGGCTGGAGGTTGAGCATGTTTTTGAAGAGAACTGCAATCCCACCTCCCTTCTTGTGTGATCTATATAATCTTAGGATATTGTAGCCTGGGGGGAGGATTTCTTCAGTTTGGATGCTAGGTTTTAGTCAAGTCTGTGATGGTTAGTATGTCAGGAGAATAGTGGGCTATGAATGCATGTAGGTCAGGGAGTTTGTTTGATATGCTCCTAGAGTTAACATTAATAATAAGTAGGTCAGATTTCAATTTTGTAGAAAGTATGATAGTGTATGGTCCTGGGTTTGGGTGTATATCACCTGAGATGAGTAACCATTTTCTAGTGAGTAGTATATTTTTAATTAAATAAGCTATTTCTGTGTTGATTCTGAAAGATGTTTTTACAGCATAAGGTTGTGATCAGCATATCTTAGCTATGTGAAGTATTAAGCTCTCATTAAATAATGTGGAGCAAATGGGGAAATTTGCATGGGTTTTTGTTATGTGAGGTACTATATGTTATATGGTAAGTAGTGTTGTTCAGTTGTGTGTAGGTGTGTATAGATGTAATGTAGGCTAGGGTTGTAAGGGCTACTAAGAGACATGCTAGTAAGACTTTCATAGTGTGTTGTGGTGGTGCTTGGGTAGTAGATGACTTGCAGTGTAAGTATAGGGGTAGGAGTAGTGGTAAGGCTATTAGATATTGGGTAGGTCTGTTTGGTAGGGAGTTGCTAGGGGGTGTGGTTGGGGTGGTTCTGTGAGTAGGTGATTGGTGGAGGGGTTGGTCAGGTGATTAGGAGTTATAAATAAATGTAGTAGTAGTGGGGGCGGGTAGGAATTTAGGGTAGGGTAGGGGAGCAGAGTGAGCCGAGCATAGCGAGGTGGATGGAGCAGGTCCCAGCCAGACCGCGAGACTGCAAAGACAATCATTGTGTACTGTTCTGGCTAGAACAGGACTGAAAAATTAAAGGATAAGATCAAAGTTATGGTTACCTTATTTTTGTTATTTATTCGTCCCCTTTGAATTTCAATTTAAGCTATAGGGTTTTTGGGGAAGTCTTGACTGCTATTTGTCAGTGCTGTGGGATCCCGAGTGGCGCACTACAACACCACAACTTAGACAAGGAGAAATTAAATAATATTAACCTTGTCTCTTGATTAGTGGTACAATTTTGTCAAAAATAACTGTTTTAAAATGCTACAGTTTTCAGTTATTACACGCAGCAGTCCCTTAGCATTGTGAGCCTTCTTGGGGGGCGGGGGTAGAGTAGTGTACCTAGGAAGAAGAAAAGGAGAGCACATAGATATAAATTAGGACATGTAACAAGCGAGAAGGCAGTCATGTGGAATATCAGAGAAGACATTAAAAACATCAGTTTAGTCATTTGCCATTTGGTAACACGCAATGCAGTATGCTTTGTAGTTGGCACAGATTAGGTTAAAACTACGTAACAAATTTCTAGCCGTACTTTGTAACTTTAAATACATTTATTAAATTATCACTTAATACATAGGTAAATATACATGAACAGAAAAGATAACAAACCATATTAACATTTTTTTTTGCATTTACATATTTAAACATCACATATGTTTTCATTTTTTATAAATATCATCAGGCTAACATTACCTAAATTCCTCAAGTCCTGTCTTCCCTTAAACCTCACTCCGCCTCCTCCTGAACATTATTCTGTATGTATTGTTTCCACAATTTCCATTTATTTATATGTAATTTGCTCCTTCCCATTCCTAAAGATCCCTCTTCCAGTTCTTTTATTTTTTACAATATACAATACTAAAAATAAAGTTGGTTTAGAATTTAATTTCCGTCTTGCAAGAACTGCCTTTTTGGCAGCCAACAGAATTAAACCTAATAAGGCCTTACTATGTCTAGGCAATTCAGATCCTGCGTCCCAGCTGAAAAGAATTATTTCATTAGTTACAGCCACCTTCTCACCCAAAAGTTCTGACAGAGTACTCTGTAGGGGATTTTTAAAATCTGCCAACTCGTTATAACCCCAAAACAGGGTTCCTATTAGAAGAATGACAGTCCAAAATATTGAACAGCTGTATATGCGAAAATGCCATTCATCAATGTGTTTTTTTATGAGCTAATGGTACAGTGAAGATTGTGAAATTTGCCCTTTCCTCACTGTAGTGCAATCTCGGAGTTGGTATATATAATTAGTGGGGGGGGGGCAGGTGCAGCCCCCCACAATAAAGGGTTCAAAGTCCAGCATTTTCATTTTTTACAGCGTTCGACTATATGAACTTTCATTCATATAATATAGAGCCCCCCCAAAACATATGTTTCCAGTTTTCTCTTTCTTCCCTGTCACACCTCTAAGATTTGCTACCTACCTGAGGAAAAATTCTTTGAAGTCTGCTTAAGATAAAAAAAATATCTATGCAAACACTCCCAAGCACAAATCCTATACTTTCTGGACTTTGTTGCATACCTGGGAGGCACACATACCCCATTATTCTTCTAGTAAATTGCGCTTCCATTCTCTCTTCCCAATCCTTTTCTAAATACCTCTGATTGATTCTTATAGTTATCATGCATTATTTTATGTCCTACTAATTATCCATTTTTTAGTAGTACCTTCTATTCTAAATTCAACTAAAAACACTACCACAGCAGGTCTTTCACTTAGGATTTCCCTATCCCTTTTTCTTTGCCTATACTCTGATATCAAGCTGTTGTAAGGAAGGCAGTCCAAACTTCATCTTGGCCTCATCCCACTTTATTACCTTTCCCTCTATAATTATTTGCTCCCAATACCTTAATTCCTTTGCAGTCCTCTCCTGTAAATTCCAGCCCCCTCTTCCCTGTTTTCTGTACCCCTACTTTCAGTCATCCCTATTGCAAAATCCATTTTCTCCATTCTTGTGTTGGCTTTCTTAGAATACTTTCTGCTGCTTTGTGAATATAATATACTGTATGACTGTGAATATTCTCTTTAAGGATCTGCATCCAAAACCCCACTCTCTGTACTTCTTGAACTTTGCTTTGCTTCATCATCTATTTCCATTTTAAATTATGACCTCCTGCTTGTGTTATGTGTATGACCCTTAATTATGCAGTTCTAAAATATTTATTCAAGTAAAGTAATTCTAAATCATATTAACTTATCCCACCCCTAGATTGGGTGACCCTCATGCTGTTTGACTTGTGGATGTGTAGAAGCTCCATCAGGGCTGAATTTGTGAGTGCCTTGTAGGTCAGGCATAAGTCACCCCTTAAGAGTTGGTAGGAGACAGAATAAGGGGATATGGCTTTTAGTCTATCCACACAGTTCATGTTCTTTACACCCTGTATTTTCTTTATAAGGAACCTATTAGGCTGCTCAATGCCTAGTCAAGTACATGCCAAATGGCGCACTGTACTCGATTAGTGGTCTAATGAGGGCTGTGTACAGTGGAACTATAATTTCCTTGGATCTGGATGCAATACATTTACTTATAAGTTGTGCCACATAAAAAGACTTCCTTACCACTGTGGACATATGGTAGTCAAAGGTCCTAGATCTCTCACCTCGGAGTCGAATCTTAGGGGTGTGCTATTGATGTTGTAATTTGCAAGGGTATTTGACTTCCTAAAGAGTATGATAATGCATTTTTTGCATTTAATTTTAGGCCATGGTTCAGGCGCCAATCATTTGTCTGCTCTAGACCCTCCTGAAGGATATCTACATTGTTGGGGGATTCAATAATTGCCCCCAGCTTGCAATCACTGGCAAACTTTGTCATCCAGAGGTCTTCCACATTAGCCTTGACTTCAGAGAAGTATGTTCCAAATAGGAGTGGTCCCAGTACTGAGCCCTGTGGCACACCAATAGTATCTGGCCTCTTGCTGGATCTGAATTCACCCACTTTAACCATGTGTCCTGTCCATGAGCTAATTAGCTATCTATCTGGTGATGTACGGATTTATGTCCAGTTTTGTGAATTTATTTATAATATCTAAGTGGAGAATTGAGGTAGGCAATATGTACTATTTTACTGTCATCTTTGGCCTTAGTGACATTCTCAAAGAAATCCACCAGATTCAGTAGGCATGACCTGCCCTTGACAAAGCCAAATTGGCCAGGTCCAGTGTTTGGAGATTTCCTAAGTCATTACTTAACAGGTTCAAGATTATTCTTTCCATGGCCTTACATATTAGACTAGTCAAACTTATGGGTCTGTAATTTCTCCTGTCAGTAGGTGGTCCCCCCCTTTATGCAGAGGGATGACTGCGGCTGTCCTCCACTCTATCAGGACAAAGCCAGACTTGAGGCTGTGGTTAAACAGAAATCCCAGTGGGCTTGATAAGTCCTGATTCACGATGTTTAAGAGACAACCTAGTAGACAGACAGGCCCCATTAAAGCCATGTTTTTTTTTGCTTTAGAGAGCACAGTGGCAACCTGTTCTTTGGTGATAACTGGTAGTGGAGTGGTGAAGAGTATTTCATTGGGGAGAACTGGAGGTGATGGGGAGGTGAAATTTTGCTGAATTTGTCAGCCAGCAGATTTGCAATATCTTCCAGCTAAGTATAGGTGATGCCATTACAATTAATTCCACACATTGTTGGGTATTGCCCTTAAGATTGCAGACATAACTTAAAAATGCCTTATGGTTATCTTTAGCTTTGGAGGCCATTTGTATCTCAAAGTCTGCTGTCAGAGACTTGACTAGTCCCATGATTCATTTGTTTAGACTAATGGAAGACTTTTTTCTCAGCTGTGCACAATCCCTCTTACTTCTCAACAGGATTTTCTTTCTTTTGTTGTACAACTTATTAATACCAAGAGTCCACCAGTGTAGCTTGTTTTTGCGGTTTGACTTGGGTTTATTTCAGTCTGGTACTGCCTTTTCTATGCAGTTGTTTATATGGTCATACAAGGCTTTTGTGCATAGTTGCTTTGTTTTCTGGACTTAGGGAGCTTGGAAACTAGTTATGCTGTCCCTTAACAGGGAGTAATTTACCTTAGAAAAGTTCTTAATGTTTTTGGGGTTAGGTGGGGGGACTAGTTTTACTTTTATTTCAATGGAGACAGCTTTGTGATCTAATCTTACCAGTGAGGACAACATACTTGGGGGGGGGGGGGGCAGCACTCTCCCACATTTTTGAGTACCAAATCTAGAGTATATGTTCCCCTAGTGGGAGTGCAGACTAGCTGCTCCAGGACATTTGAATTTACAAAGCTTAAGCCAAGGGAATTAATCTAGACATTCACCCGTGTACAAATAAGAGAAAATATCCTAGTTCTACACATAATCAGTGCACATTTATACCCAGCCCCCACTCCAGCACCTGCAGATCACAGCATATTAACATTAAACTTGGTTTTGTCCAGCCTTTCTTCTCTTGTTATGCTGTAAAGCCTATATTTCTTACAACACATACAGCAATCACCAAAAAGACACACCTCACATTTAAAATACCCCTGAGTAACCCCTATACAAAACTGCTTTACTACATCTATAAAACACACAGTTTATATTATGAAATGTTTTACATTAAAACTAATAACAAAAACTTGTTTTACTTAGTTTTTTTTTCCTTTTAATGCTTCTTATAAACATAAATGAAATAAAGTAGGGTTTATACTTTACAGTCCAGTCTTTCACAGCCACTTTTTCCTTGCAAAGCCATATTTCACAAATGTGACTGATACTTTACAGTCTCCCATTTATTCACTAATTTTAGTGTTGTTGGCATAGCTGGCATTAGGTACCCACGGAACCCACAGCCGCGGGTGGCCCCAATTATTTCTCCATCTCCTCTGCTCATTTAACTTGTAAAAAAATAAAAAAGTGGTACAGCATACTTACAAAATTTGCATCCATGTCATTCTGTTATTGTCCATATATCCCTTGTCACCTCGCTATCGCAAACTTTTTTCCAGGTTTTTTTTTTTTTTGGATTTGTCAGTAAGCTGCCCTCAATCAGGTCTGCTTCAACGAAGGAAGGGATCTGACTGGCTGCGGCATCCAGGCAAGCAAGCTGTCATTTTTTTTTTTAACAGCCATGACTAGATATGTAGAGTGCATAGTTAGGGAGACAAATGCAACCTCTACTTGGGAATGGGTTGGACAGATGGTGGATTCAAGCTTTCCAGGAGTGATAGTGGTCATTGGACAAGCTAAGGTATTTTCAACTGCTCTTGTAAGGGCAGTTTCTAAAAGGTCTGAACAACTGTCCTTTTAAAAGGACTGAGTTGGGCTGGGGTTTGTGGAGGAGAAGTAAGCAGCAGGTCAGTCTACAATCATGAAGAAGGAGCACAGGATTGGTAGCAGCCTTTTATCAACTGCATATGAAAAAGATGTTATGTTCTTACCATAATGTTCCATCTATGTTGTCGATCTTCATTCATTCTTGACTGATGGGTTCGGTTCCAAACCCTCGGAACCAGCTTGGCTGTTATACAAAGCTCGTGCCAGCCAAAAGCTCTTGAGTTGAGGCTCTACCCATACTGCCTCTCTTCCCAATACCTCAGATCGAGTTTGAGTATCATAAGAAAATATGAAAGCTCTGTCTGAGCAATAACCCTATAACAACCCTGGACTAGTTCTGAAACTCCAGAAATCTCTAGGAGGTGGCAGGAGGGTAGGATGTCAAGAATGAATGAAGATCGACAACACAGATGGAACGTTATGGTAAGAACATAACTTTTTTATGTGATGTTGTCAATCTTCATTCATTCTTGACTGATGGGACAGAGTCCCCAGCTACTTTAGATCCTGGGCGGCCCTAAGGAAGGATATTCCCGAGCACCATAGATCCAAAAGATGCTCTTCCCCCGGAAACCGTGTCCAATTTGTAATGAGTGATAAAGGTATGAGGGGTAGCCTAAGTTGCAGCTACACATATGTCTTCCACAGAAACTCTGGAATGGAAGACCACTTAAGTGGAAACAGATCTTGTTGAATGAGCTCTAACTTTTGCTGGTAGTTTGAGATTACTCTGAGTGCATATAAAGGTAATGTAGTCTCTTAACCATTTCGATAAGGTAACCTTTGAAACAGGTTTTCCCAGTCTGGTACCTGAAAAAGATAGAAATAGTTGGACTGATTTTGTAGAGGCCTCTGTTCTGTCTAAGCAGAAATGTAACTGCCTGTGGATGTCTAACATGTGCAAGCAGTACTCTCCTTTGAAAAATTTGGAAAGAAAACCGGTAAGTCTATGGTCTGGTTGATGTTGGACTCTGACACCACTTTAGGAAGGAAGGAGGGATTGGTTCTGAGTGATACTCTTTCTTTGTGGACGATGATATATGGATGCTTCACACACAAAGCCTGTAATTCTGAAATTCTCCTAGCAGACCTGATAGCTACGAGGAATAGGGTCTTCCAAGATAAAAACTTGAGCTCATGAGTGGCTGCTGGCTCAATGGGTTGATGAATTAAGCATTGCAAGACTTAGGTCAAATCCCAAGGCGCTACTGGATCTTTGAAAGGTGGCTTCAAATGCTAAGTGCCCTTAATAAAAATTTTGCAAAGACGGTGAGCCATCCATGAATGATCATCAAAACCATTATGGAAATTCAAAATGGCAGCTAAATGAACTCTAATAGTAGAAATTGAGGCTCCAAACTGAAATAAGGTGGCTTCCAGGACCTTATCGACTAGAGCTGAGAAAGGATCAAAACTGTTTGTATCCGACCAAATAGAGAATCTTTTCCATTTAACCACAAAAAAGGCATAAATAACTATGTATGTGTGTTTTACATTTGTTGTCTCTATATAAAACCTCTTAAACAGAAGCTGGAGTCATCCTTCCATTTGTGCCTTTTTTGTGGTTATTAGTTCTTTCTGGCACATCTTCTCTGATCTTGTGGATTCAAATCTTTTCCATTTGTTAAGGTAAAATTTTCTGATGGACGGTTTATTAGAAGCCAGAAGTATCTTTTGCACTGGGTAGGACAAGTTGTTATGCCTGGCAATTAGTGGAAGTGGAGAAACCAAGCCATCAGCTTGAGATGTTGAAGGTTGGGATGTACCAAGCCCTACGGGTGAAATAATGGTCTGGAGTTGGATCCGGAGTCCACAGGCGGTGAACCAGGGGAGACAACGAAAGGGAAACCAGACTTGATGGGGCCAGTAAGGTTTAATGAGAATCACTTTGCTTCTCAACTGCTGGGCTTTCCTCAGAAACTGGGGAATTAAAGGAATTCGTGGAAAGGCATACCAAAGTCCAGAGTGCCAATTGTGTAGAAGTGCATCTCTCGGGAACTTCCCGCGAGGAGGAACTAGAGCAAAGTAGGTGCTGCATTTGTGGTTTATGGGAGAGGAGAACAGGTCACAGCAAGGCTGACCCCATCAATGAAAAATTTTTGTCGCTATGTTGGAATTGAGAGACCACTCGTGGGGTAGCAGGATACACCTGCTTAGTTTGTCCGCAATCATGTTGAAATTCTCTGGAATAGGCATTGCTATTACAAAGTAGTTGGAAGCGATTGCCCATTGCCAAACTCTTAGGGCTTCCCACAATAGTGGGTAGGATCTGGTTTCCCCCTGTTTGTTGATGTACAACTGACATGTTGTCTGATTGGATAGCAATTGTCCCGGATGGAACAGCAGACTGGAATGCTTGCAATGCTAAAAGCACTGCCGTCAGTTCTTGGACACTGATGTGCAGATTGGCCTTCTGTGGAGACCAAGCGCCTTGGACAGTCTTTCCCTGAAAATGCCCCCCCACCACCCTATCAGGGAAGCTTCTGTGGTAACTATGGCCTTGGGATGAGAGGGGGAGAAAGGACAACTCCATAAATCTTCTTCTGGCTTCCTCCACCACGATAAACCTTGCTTACAGTAATTTGTTATCAGTATTGGATGAGACATGGGATGAGTTAGAAGTGACCATTGAGACGCTAAGAGCCACTGAAGGAGCCTAATGTGGTACCTCAGCAAGGGGACTAATGTTATTATTGCTGCCATGGATCCGAGAAGTTGTAATACCAGACAGGTAGGAACTTTGTCTCGGGCGTGAATCACTTGAAGTTGCGATCTCAACTTTAACAACCTGTGATGAGGAAGGGAGGCCATGCAGGATTTTGTACTTATTTTTGCTCCAATGAGTTCCAGGTCCTTTGTGGGGGATAGTTGTGATTTTTCTTTGTTGACTGAAATGCCTAAGAACTTGGCAAGGTGTAGAATAGAGTCTGTGGCACAAAGCAGCAGATGCCTGGTTAGGGTGGTGAGGAACCAGTTATCTAGATATGGAAACACACGGAATCCCTGAAGCCTTAAATGAGCTGTTACAACTGCCATAGATTTGGTGAACACCCTGGGGGCTGTAGTTAGACCAAATGGCAGTGCTCAAAATTGGTAATGACTGGCTTCCAGCCAAAAGCGGAGATATCTTCTGAAGTGTTTGTCCGTCTTTATGTGGTAATACTCATCCTGAAGATCTATAGAGCACAATCAATCATCCTTATCTAGAAATGGAAGGGTAGACTGAACCATGACCATCCGGAATTTGTTTGTTGTACAAATGTGTTCAATATGCTGAGGTTCAAGATTGGTTTTCAGTCCCCTGTCTTTTTTTGGCACTAAAAAGAATCTTGAGTAAAATCTGAATCTTATCTGGTCTGGTGTGACTGTTTGGATGACTCTTTTTTGAGCCAGCTTCTGAATCTCTAGTCTGCACCTAGGAATCTGATGATATAGACAGCCAGGCTGTGTGGGGAAATGAAAATCTTCCCCCAACTGCTTCCAGAGGTAAGCAATCGGGCCGCTGCTCAGAAGTGCTGACAGGATTGTCCAGAAAAAGAATCCCTGGAACCCTGGTTGCATGGACCCCCTCTGCAACTGGAGGGGCATCTTCCAGAAGGATTTGCCTCCTTTGCCCCGGGGGGTGATACTAGCCACATGTAGGAAAAGGCCCTTCTTGAACCACATCTTTCCACTCCTCTGATTCCTGCAGTAAGGTTGTTGTGGAGTGGAAAAACGCATGCCCACAGCAGAAAGGGTCTTCCCATCTTTTTCACACCTGGCTGACATGTCTCAAATTTTGGGCCAAACAATGAAGTATTATCCACATGAGCATTGACAAAGGAAGACTTGAAGGGGTCCGCAAAATCACACAAATGCATCCAGGCATGCGCCTAATGGCAACACCTGTACCCATTGCTCTACACGTCTCTTCAGCTGTAAGCAATAAGCCACATAGACGAATTAGAGATACAGTCCAGGGTGGCAAGCTAGGAGGCAACCTTATCCCAGACTTCATCAGACACTACTCCTGCCAAGGTATCTGAAAGCTCAGTTATGAGATCCCTTTGGAGTCGAGTGAAGTGTGCCAGAAAATTCAAGGACCGAATAGCAAAGGCCATTGAAGCAAAGACCCACTTTCCCAAATCTGTCCATCGTCCAGGACTCTCAGTTAGCAGGATGGAGAGATGAATTCCGGTCACACCCCGCTCCGATGAGCTGCCCCAGATTAGGAGCCGAGAGAGGACTTGAAACTACCAAGGTACCGAGAGCCATGGACTGCACCATAGAAAAAATCAGAGCCAATCCAGGGATCCCAGAACCGGCAGCCAAATTTCAGTCAGGATGCGATGGTTTTGATGGAGCCGAAGACAACAGAGTAGGTTCTGGAACTGAGGTGAGATCCACTGTCGGTACTGAGGTAGCTGGCATAGGGAGCATCGAGGCAATGGGCTCAAAAACCCGAGGAGAGGTTGAAGGAATAATATATGTAGGAGTCCTGGGAGAGTAAGCCTTGGCTCTGGGACAGAAGGAGGTCCGAGAGGGAGCAGGAAGGCCTCTGGCTGCCAAGAGCTGATCCACTAATCTAACTACATCCATCTCTGATAGGCTCCTGGATGAACGGATGGACATTCCCAAAGGGATTCAGGTCTTTCCACAAAAGAACTCAGCTGCTGACCCAAGAATGGGGTCTATTGAAAGAGAATATCTAGTCCTGGGGGTACTTATAGTCTTGACCCTCGGCACCATAGACTGTTGGATATCAGCTGAAGGTGGTATCAAAATAGTGGAAGTGGCAAATGTCGGTGCCAGAGAGGTCGTCAGCACTGAAGTCATGGTCGGCAACGAAGATGTCTGGATACTTTCAATAGTAGTTGGCACTGTAGTAGATTTTGTTGGTTTCAGTGCCAAAGCAGAAGACAATGGTTTCTTTGGCACTTTTGCTTTCGGTTCTGAAGAAGGTGTCGGAACCGGAAATCTTGGAGTCATGTACCTTGGGAGACGACAGTACTGAATGGCTCAGTTATTTTGAGTCAGTTTTTGGAGACTCTGAAGTCTCCACCTCAGAAAGAGCTTCACCAAAAGGACATTTCAATAAGCCCTTAAGTATCAATTTATTACGTCTCTCTGCAAGAGTTCGAGCACTAAAGCCCTTACAGAGTTCACATGGAAGTTGAATTTCCAGATGTGGGACACCTAAACAATAGACACAAGAAAGATGCCCATCTGAATTGGGCATCTTTCTGCCAGTCTTTACATTTCTTGAACCCGAAGGTTCCTTTCTGCTTTTTTGCCACGTTATCTAGTCAAGTACAAGGCACACCCACACTCGCACACACTCACTCAAAATGAAAAGAGGAAGACAAGAACAAGCTTTTTTTAAATATACCAACTATGGTATATAAAGGCTACCCAAACAGGTAAGAAGAAAAAGAAAGGGTAGGGAAAGGGATACCAATGATGGTATCAAAAAATTACCAATAGTAAGTGGGAAGAAGAAGTCTAATACCAATGATGGTAAAAGAAAGAGATACCGTGAGGTAAAAGTTTGAGATAGAATCACTCGCACAAACACAGGGAAACTAGAGGACAGTAAATATCAGACAAAAATGAGTAACAGGCAGAAATAATAAGAGAAATATCAGAAAATATGTGCACTTATCTAAGCGCAATGGCAGACACACTGAAAGTTGTACACGGCAAATGAGATTTGAGGTATTAGGAAGAGAGGCAATATGGGTAGAGCCTTAGCTTGAGAATTTTTGGCTGGCACGAGTTTTGTATAACGACTGAACCTAACCCATCAGTCAAGAATGAATGAAGACTGACAATATCAGATGGAAAGTTTTTGGGTTTATTTTTTGACTTTTTTTTGTTGGGAGGCATGGGTGAGGCAACCTAGGGAGATGATTGCATTACTTTTTGAGGCAGAGTTCTTGTGCTAAGAGGATTGGTGGGTGAGGGGCTGTGGTTGTAGCAGTTTTATTTTATTTTTGTTTAGAATTCTTCTGCTAAGAGATTGAGAAAGGGAGGATTGTTTGAAATAATTAATGTCCAGATTTGATATACTCTTTTTAGTCAGACTTGCACAAAAATAATTTACTTTTGTTTTGTATATAATTTTGTTTTGTCTGTAATTGTGCTGAAAGATTGGAAGTGGAGGGATAGTGGCTGTGAGAATGCAACAAAATGTACAGATGTTGTTTTAATGTATGCCAATACAAACCCTGTTATGCTAGTATTTTACTGTGTATACCAGTAATGTTTACATTCACTGTGATGGTGGTGCTGCGATAGCGTTGTCGCCTCACAGTAAGACGTTGTCCTGTTCGATTCTCAGCTACAGCGTCTTCTGTGTGGAGACATGCGTGAATGGGCGTACCTTCGTTGAAGGTTGTGCGTCAGGGCCGGCAACTCGGCACGTAAAAATTTACTGCCAATCATTAGCGGACCGGAATTCGCCTGTGGCGACCCCTAACCGGGAAAATCCGAAAGACACAACAACAACATACCAGTAATGTTTACAACTATCCCTGATCCCTGGCTTTGTTCTTCAACTTTTTGCTTTGTCCTGAATTGTGTTGAGAGGTTGGGGGGGGGGGGGTTAGCAGCTGTAAGAATGTTGCAGAAATGTATAGCTGTTACAAGGTATACTAATGGAAACCCTGTTATGCTAGTACTTTGTATACCAGTAATGTTTCTAACTATCCCTTATGCTACAACTTTGTTTTATGATACTTTTTTGCTTTGTCTGTAGTTATTGTGTTGAGAGTTTGGAAGCATGATTGAGGCTGTGAGAATGTTTCACAGTGTTTGGCTTGTATTTTTTATTTTCTTAAGCTGAGGCCATGCAATGTATAAGCACGTTGTCAATGTTACACCTTTGTCTTGCTTTTATTTTTCCACTTCATCCAGAGTTGTGCTGAGACATTGGGGGTTAGGGGCTGTGAGCATTCTACAGAATGTGCTGCTGTCTTGATGCAAGCTAATGCAAAATTAGATATTTGCCTTGTATTTTTGGAATGTTTCTCTTCAAAAGTGTGGGTTCACACAATGCGTGCTACTGCAAAGTATGTTCTACCATTTTTATTAATTCATAATTGCATTTCTTAAAATGCCTAATATTGAGAGGAGGGTTAGCAGCTATGAGAATGTTATAGAACATATAGATGTTTTAATGTATATTGCCTGTATTGCTTCCTTTTTCTTGATTAAAGTGTGGTTTTCATTGCCTGTCGTCGGATTTGATCTCTGAGGTGTGCTTAACCTTATTTGATGTTTTAATGTATACTAATACAAACCATGTTATGATAGTACTGTGTATACCAGTAATGTTTATAACTATCCCTGATGCTATGATGTTTACAACTATCCCTGATGCTATGACTTTGTTTTATGATACTTTTTTCTTTGTAGTTATTGTGTTGAGAGATTGGCAGCATGGTTGAGGACTGTGAGAATGTTGCACAGTTTTTAAATGTTTGTCTGGTATTTTTTGTTTGTTTCATAAAACCAGGGTCATGCAAGGTATAAGCATGTTGTTAATGTTACGCCTTTGTCTTGTTTTTATTTTTCACAGTTCATCCAGACATTGGGGATTAGGGGCTGTGAGCATTCTACAGAATGTAATGATGTCTTAATGCATGCTAATGCACAATTAGATGTTTGCTTGGTATTTTTGTTCTGTACCTCATCAAAAATGCAGGTTCACACAATGCATGCTACTGCAAAATATGTTCTACCATTTCTATTAATTCATAAGTATATTGATTAAAATGCCTAATATTGGGAGGGGGGTTAGCGGCTGTGAGAATGTTGCAGAATGTATGGATGTTTAATGTATACTAATACAAACCCTGTTATGCTAGTACCGTGTACACCAGCAATGTTTATAACTATCCCTGATGCTGTGACTTTGTTCTATGATTTTTTTGCTTTGTCTGTAGTTATTGAGTTGAGAAGTTGGGAGCATGGTTAGGGTCTGTGAGAATGTTGCAGTGTTCAAATGTTTGCCTGGTATTTTTTTTCCCTTAAATGTGGGGTCACACAATGCATAACCAAATTGTTAATGTTATGCAACTGTCTTGTTTTAAATTTGTTTTCACTTCATCCACAATTATTGTGCTGAGACATTTGGGGGGGGGTGTCTGTGAGAATTCTGCAGACTGTACTGATGTCTCAGTGTATCATATCAATGTTTTAAACAGTCCTTGATGTTACGCATTTGTTCTGCAATTATTTTTGGCTTTGTCTACTAGAATTATCGTGACAAGAGGTGGAGGTAGGAGCTGGGTGAATGTTGTAGAATGTTTGTCTGATATTTTTGATCTGTTCCTCATTCACAAAATTATTATGTAGCACAATGTTGAGGGCTAAAGGTGCTAGCAAAATGGACTTCATATGCTGGTTAGTTTGTGTATCTTGGCACACCAGTTCTTAATGATCTGAATGTACTAACACTATACTGAGCGTAAAATGGAGCTGGATGAGCTTGACAAGGAAGGGGGTATAACGGCAATGTGGTCACTCTATATTCTCCTGAGTAGGGCCCCCAACTTGAAACTTGCTGGGGGGGGTCCCAAAATGTTAGCACTGGCCCTGGTTGTTGGTCTTCTTTCTGTTCATCTCCATCTAGTAACACCAGACCTTGGTTCAAGTTGAAGGTAGTCCTGGTTCTTCTAGTTAACTCTTGAATTTTTTTTCTCTCTCTCTCAAACATTTTCATTTGGAACACAGGAAAGGGTTTTACTGGTAAAGTATCTATGTTGTCTTTACTGTTTGAAGAATGAGAAACAGAGCCCTCTTCTGTTTGTTGTCTCATTTTTTTTTGTTGGATAAACCTTTTTGTTCCTTCCTTAGCCTGTCCTACATCAAAAAATGTCTTTGATCCTCTATGAAAAATATTCTGAAGACAGCTATATACAGCAGCTTGAATCTCACACCTGCCTCCCAACATTCCATGATTGCTGGGATAAATTTGCTTATTTTCTGTCTGTATACAGTGAATAATCATTTTCCACAAACACTTTGCTGTTTATAAGTTTTAATACTTTTCCCTTCTTACACTGGTTTGTCAAGAACAACTCTTTTTTCTTGTATGACTGCATCTTTACTAAAACGGATTTGGCTGCTTTCTCATAGCCATGTTTGGCGCATACACTCGATGTACCCTTTCAAACAATGCTGTGGAATACCACTCCAGTTGCTTTTTTGTGCTTTCAAAAAATTACTACAGTCTGTCCCTTCCAGTTTCTCTGGTAAAGTATAAAATCTCAGTTTTTTTCTGTGCATTCTTTCTAACACTTTCCATTTTTTGAAACAGTTCTTGAGGAGACTCATACTTAGCCAGCCTTTTCATTTCAACCTGAGATTTTTGCAGTTTTATCAGTTCATCTAAATAGCAAATTCAATCTTCTTCTATTTTTCCAACCTTTTGTTATTTGAGTTGATATACTCCTTCAATGCTTCACTTATTTTAATTGCCTTTGAGTACATTTGATTTATTGTTTCTTCAAAAATTACTGGAATCAATTTCTTATACCAAAACTTAAGCTTTGACTGCTTTTTCCTTAACAGCTGCAGGACTCTTCTCCGCCAGTGTTTTACCTTCACGTTTTCTGGTTAATTTTCTTTTAGGTTCTCTAAATTTCTTCACTGCTGGCATCCAGGCAGTATACTTACTAGCCAGTAATTGAATTTTACCCAAATAACAGTTTCAATGGCACTCCTTTTTTCTTAGATTTTGTTTTCACACTGAGAGAGCTGAAATTAAGCTGTTGATGAGTGTGCAACCATTTTGGAAGTTCAAAGTGGAATATATTATTGTTAATTATATCCACAATGCAGATGTAAGAGTAATGCACTTAACTTTATAAGTGAACATGAACTAATGCTTAGTCAGATCACTACATATATAATTAATCTTAGTAAATTATACAGCCCATTGTACGCTATGTGATGGCTTAAATTCTGGGGCATCATCAAGAAAGCCTAGGCAATCTGTTTATAAACATGAAGACGCCACAATAAAAAAAATAAAACAAAACCAGAATGCAATGCAGAGGCAAACACTGAAATGTTCTAGCTGGAAAAATGTTTTTCTTTGTAATTAAGCAAGTAGACTTAAATACCTTGGAGGAAACCTGAAGAAAGATCTTGATAACAGAGAACTGCCCTGGTAGTAAATACTTGGGATGAACATATTTCAAAGTCTCAGTGACATTTTTAGAATCAAGGCTGGTTTGAAACCTCAGCCCTTGAAACACTGACCTATTCGTTTTGGTGTACATACAATGGGTTACATGGTTTGCTGTACTAATTTTTTTACTGTTTTTTTAATTTACAAGTACTCTAGACTTTCATTGAAGCATTTCTGCATATTCATTTGTATATTCTCCAATGTTTAGAATATTATTTTTGTGCATAACGATTTAAAGGTTCTACAAACATTGCTAGAACTTAAGAAAGTCCTTAAGAAGAGTTCAGAATAATTAGTTGAAAGCCCTTGCTTGTTTTGCAGTAACGTTCATGTGGAGTGAGTTTATGTTTTTTAACTAGTGAATCTACAGTGCAAACATATGCAGTGTCAGTAAAGCATTTTTACTTGTATATGAAATTTAATATGCATATATTTTAAGTGGTGTGCATTTCTGCTGTTTAAACCTTTTCTTACAAAAGGTCTCTCTTTTACCCTCCAAATAGAATGAAATTCACAAATAAATAGATGCTTAAGTAAATAAAATCATTATTAGTAGTAAAGCAGATAATACAGTTAAGCAGAACACAAATACTGTACATTTCTGCACTCTTCATGCTTTTTATATAATTATGTTCTTCCAGTTGCAGATTAAGAGAAAGGATCATTAAAGCAATGTTGACATGTCTTAGATATTTACAAGACGTACCTGCATGCCAATTACAGCATAGATGAAGAAAATCATTGCAATCAGCAAAGCTACATAAGGCAAAGCCTACACAGACAGAAACAAAGAGAAAAAAAAAAAACAATAAATAACAAAGTACAAAAAGAATATGTGTTTAAAAAAAGAACAACAAATGGACTTATGTGAGTCTAGGCAGTATAGCTTAAGAATTTTGGGAAATAAAAGAGTTGACAGTGCTGTTTAATTTAAATGGAGTACATGTCTCATACTACTAAACACAGAAATGTACTTGTATATCACCTACTGGCAGTCACTTTATTCTAGCATTCAGCCTTCACAAATGAACATGTAATCAGACACAAATGTTGAAAAGTATGCAGAAATTCACATGGGTTGCATAAGTAATTACACAGAAATAGAGATTAAATACAGATTAATTTCTGATAGGTTTCAATCACCCTGAATTCAGGTCATCGCCCTACCATTTTTCTCACAACTTAAAGGCAATGACCACTAACACCAGTGCAAAACTTCTGGATGGATCTTATTCTGTTTCTCAGCTTGTTCCCTATCCTGACAGAATCAAGTGCAGAGCTTATTTCTGGTGTTTCTCTGACCTGCAAGGCCAATCCACAAATGTATATCTTTGCAGCCAAAGAACTGGAATCAAGCAGATGAGACACAGAAAGAAACTCAAAAACTGGACCATAATGAACTAGGAGGTAGGGTATAGCTCTGCAACTTTACTTGCTTAGTTTGCTTCCGGACATCCGTTTGATGTCAAGGCTTTGGCAAGTCTGCAATAAGTAAATAAAGGTACTAAACAGACAACAGGAAAGCAATGCTCACTTTTGCTTGCAGCAATGATTTTACAGCATGTTGATTAACTGTGGCATCTCTGTATCTTGACTGAATCATCGAAACTAGGTTAATTTTAGCAGTTACAGACCTATGCTAAATCTTTACCTTTCAAATGTGAAGCACTAATCCTGACGCTACTGGAGAAAGAATGTAATGTTTAAAATTCAGTACCAAAGACAGCATATATAGCCATTTGGATATATCCATTCTTATATACTTTTCTTATGTCCTTTGAGAAATGTACAGATTCAGCCTAATCAAATACTTATCATGTGACTGAAAACCTTTGATACATTCTTGACTTTTTTGTCCTTTCTCCCTTGCTGCTCAGTGTGATAAACACCTAAAAGAAGAGTTAGATTATTTCCTCATTTATCTTTCCTCACAAGTCCATACTAACCTGAAAAGATTTGATAAATGTCCAAAGAAGAGTACGAATCCCTTCACCTTTGCTCAGAAGTTTGACTAGTCGCATTACTCTGAAGAGACGGAAGAATGTAATTGAAATGCGGGAACTGTCTTCAGAACTCTAAAATTGCAGACGGAACAAACGGTGAGAGAGTTTACAGTAATACAGGGAAGCCTTCCTTGCTAAACTACTTAACATCTAAAGAAAAAAGAAAGGAAAAAAAAAATAATCCATCTGATATTTCTTTATGTCAAATGACCAATAGTACTACATGTTGGTGCATTGCATGACTTACTGCTGGCTCAAAAATAATAAGAATTATAGAAAGACAGTGACTGCAAATCAGGACTGAACTCCAGGCCATGGGCTGGAAGGTAGGGACCTTAACATCTAACCTGCCAAGTTGCCCATGGGCATGAACATGCACTGTATTATTAGTGAAATGGAAATAGGAGCAGCAGTAATGTAAAGAACAGCTGTGGTCAAAAATCATGGCACTGATCACTGCTCTAGTTTGTGCTAAGGTTCTGACATAGGTGACCTAGTTCCACAGTATAATATCAGGGTTACAGAAGAAATCCTGGAAGGAAAGGAATAGGAATAATCACCAGGGCTGAGCATTTAAGCAACAAAAATAAAGGGGTATCCAAGGACCAACAGCGCAAGTTAAAAGGTAAAAAAAATTTCTACTTTGAGAATTACAATATTCAGAATAGTTCACACAAGAAGACATCTTCCACACAAATTCAGCAGCATTACCTCTCCTACATGTCCCCCATTCTGTGATGAAACAGTGGTAACGGTAATAGGACGACACAGATGATATCAAGATGAATAATGGAGTTGTTCACATTTCACAGAAAATATGGGATATGATCGAGATGTGATGAAAACCAATGGGAAAGCACAAATAAGAGAGGAGACATGAACATTACAAATGCTAGTCACTTTCTAATTAAAGAAATGCAAACTATGTACATCTTTGTTATATACAATACCAGTTGAAATCAAAGGTACCGTATTAATACTACTGCATATGAATAACTATGAGTCAGTTTAAAAATTTTACATTGTTTGTTTTGCCTATATATTCATAGCTGCACTTGTTTTCCTATGTGATCTTATTTTGCTGCTTAGATAGCTAAGTATGCTGCTAGGATAGAACATTACAATTCTGCGTTTTATGCTACTGCTCAGCACAACCTATACAATCAAGTAAAATTAATATGCTTATACATATATACAGAGAGCTAAAGTGCATCTTGATCACTTCAGGACTGGATAACAGTTTCAGTGAAAAAAACAATCTGATGAAATCTTGGGGATTCAGGACGAAAACACTTACCTTGTTATTCTGGATATATCTATCATTTGTGGTTACCTTTGGATTTATTAAAGCTTTGAAAGAACCTCCTGGCTTGCCTTTACATTTTCCACTTAGGACTGTTGTGATAAATAATATCTTACATGACAAAAGTGCTAAGAGTAAACGTAGAAAGCAACCGATTTATATAGTGATTTTTGCATATGAAAATAATTAATTTGAAAGGACAACAGTGTGTTTTTTTTTTGGAAAACAAAGGACTAACCAATGAATTATAAAAAATATGTTTCTTTTTGTATAACGTAGGATGCTAGTCATTTCTAGCACTTTTGTGGAGTGACTGTGTGTACGAAAATTATTAATCTAAAGACAATACAAATTCACTGCTTTTCACATAAGGTAGGGTCTGGTAAAAGGGTATACAAACAAGCAATTTTTATGGCATGAATGCATGCTATAAGGACTTAAACAGTGAGTGTAATGCAAGTGCATGAAAGTGGAAGCAATCCAAAGATGGCATCCACACTGAAAACAGCAGATCTTTTGGTGCTACTGTGGAAGAATAGTAAACATATATCGAGATAGCAGAATTTTTCTGCTCTAACACTAAATTTGAAAAGAAAGTTTCAGTGATATTCAGTGTCCTGGGTACCAAAACATATTGACTGTTACACTGTTTACTAACACCAAGATTTTGTGGAAACACTGTGAAATCATTTAGGCCTAAACCATTACTGGTGGTAGAACAATTTCAATTTATCAAGAGAAACTAAGTTAAGTACAGAATGTCTGGCAAAACCATGTAGATCAGCAGAACTTTATTGGTCTTAAATGGGGCTATCTGATGCTTTACGAGACAAACTGGTGAGTGGTATGCATTCTGAAAGTATACAAAAGAGTATTTTCTGAAAAGCATTGTTACCATATAAGTCAATAAGTATTGCAGTATTTATAGAAACAGCTGCAAGTGACGCTTCTGCATAACAAAAAGTGAATGATTGCAAAGACAGAGACAAGACAAGTTAGCCAAGGACATTTTCACAAATGTTATACTGGGCCAAATATTGTTAATTTACAGAAAAAGATTATATAACTGAAGGTATGGTAAAATAATGTGTAGTTGGAAGATGGTAAAAACAATATAAATTGCAAACAAAGGTTCAAGAAGTTAAATGTAAAACAATGTGCATATGGTAGAGCATTTAATCAACGATGATGAGTTAGTAAACTAAGAACATGACACAATCTGAAAAAGCATTTGTCAGTGCCAAGTGTTGGCGTATGGAACACTGGTTGTGTTGTAACGGTGTGCAGTGCAATGACAGGAAGGAAGCACAATTGAGTGTGCAGTGGCATGCTGGAAGGGAAGCACAATTGAAGTAACATGGCCTCTCTGCCTGACAATGTTAACAGCATTCAAAGGCTAAGTTCTGCTATGTAATTAATTCTACCATATGGCTATATTAATTTAGTTGTACACAGATCAAATGTATTTATTTGACATGTGTTGACCGGGATAGTCCAACTGGATTAAAGCCCTTTTTCACCGGAGGCCCAGGGAGAAAAGCTCCACAGGACAAATATACAAGAAAAGTTTCATGATACAGTAATGTATAATACAATGAGTTTAGCAAAATATCAATTAGCAATATAAGAAGACAAGAGAGATTTTTGTGCAACTGTAGTAAGTAAGGAGACAGATAATTGCAAAAGTGGCAAACACAAGTAGGATAGTTGGCAGTGAACAACTATATATCAGCCTGTTACTAATTGTAGTCTACTGGAGGTGTAGCAATTAGGAGTAGGTTGTTAAGATATAGGATGGCAGAAATCCAATACTGAGAAGTGATGTAGCCTGGAAGGAGTCAGGTGAATGTCTTGTTGAAAAAGCAGGTAAGTTGGAATAGGATAACATAGAGTAAAGGGAGGAAATTGGGACTTAAATGGAAAGAGGAATAAAGGAGAGAAGTAGTAGAGAAATGAGGACTGGATTCAGGTGGGGTGGTTACAGTGGCATATCCAGATGTGGTTTACATATTGTTTGAGTGATTTCTTGAATTTGTAGACATGGGGTATGCTTCTGAGGGACATGGGAAGCTTGTTCCATTGAATGGCGGGTGAATAACTGTACAGAATATGTCCAATAGGTTTTTTAGGTTTGTGAATTTGTAAAAGACATTGGTTAGAGCTTCTGAGTGGTCGAAGGGGGGCAACAGAGTGAGACTAGTGAGGAGATGTTGGGGCAGGATGACGGTTTATTGAGGATAGAGGGGATGATGAGGGGCTAAGTAAATATAAGTTGGTCTGGAAACTCTAGCCAGCTTAGTGACCTGAGGGCATGACAGTGGTGTGATTTAATAGGCAGACTAGCAGCAAATCTAGCAACTTTGTTATAGATAGTTTTGAGTTTGGACAGTAGAGAAGACTGTAGGTTTGTAAATATTTGTGAGCTATAGAAATGTTTGGGGAGAAGGCAAGCATGGGTTAGTGAGATTCTGGAGTCAGGGGTGAGGAAGCTTTTCTTTCTACTGTATAAAACAGGCCAAGCTTTTGGTGTTTTTTTTTTTGATACAGTGATGAACATGGCAGTCAAACTGGAGTTGGTCATCTATGATTACTCCAAGGAGCTTTGTATAGATTTCAGGAGTAGTGCTGGTATTGTTAAGTGAAGAGATGTTAAATGAGGATTTGAGGTGGTAGAAGGATTTTGGGAGGAAGAGTAGGAATTTTGTCTTTTTGGGGTTAAGTATTGGTTGTTAGTAAGCCATGTTTCAGTGAGGTTGAATGATTTTTGTGTGAGGGAGAGCAGATCGGTAGGGTTGTCGGTGATGGGGATGACTGTGGAGTCATCAGCATACTGTATGAGGGATGACTGACGAAAGGATTTGTGTAGTTCATTAGTGAAAATGTTAAAAAGAAAGGGTCCAAGAATAGAGCCTTGTGAGACACCCATTTTGATGGGTATAAAGGATTAAAGAGCAGAGAGCCACTTGACGGATAAATCCCAGTCAGAAAGGTAGCTGTTAAACCGGGATATGGTTGCTGTGGAAAGGTTGAGTTGGGACAGTTTAGAGAGGAGGATAGGGTGGAAGACAGTGTCAAACACTTTGGAAAGATCTAAGAAGAGACAGGATACAAGGTTATAATTATCTACAGACAGAATTCTTCTTTGCAAACAGCAACAGGACTGGCTGTTTGTCAAGTGCTAATCTGTGACACCCAATCATGAGCAGTAAAATCCAAATATAAGCAAGAGAAATATTTCACTTGATTTTACTGCAAATGTCACTTGCTGTACAGCTTAATGAGGAAGCAATATGATCTTCATTATTTGACAAGTTCTACTCGATATTTCCTAGAAAGAAATAACAAGCATCAGGAATATTTCTTTTCATTTTAATATTTGTAGATATTATTTGCTGTACTGTTTAACAGGGAAGCAACATGACATAATATTGATAGTCTTACTTGTTTTATATATGCTGTTTTATGATACCTGATAGTGAAATGTAAAAGACAAATACAAGCAAAATGCATGTTTTCTGTTATTCTACTACAAATGTCATTTGGTGAACTGTTTAATTAAAAGCAATTTATAGTATCAGGGTCTTGCTTTCTAACTGTGAGAAGTAAATACCAAAAATGATAAGCATATTTCCCTTCATGTTATTATTCTTTGCCCCCACTATCTATTGATCATGAGCTCCTTTCCAATCCATTGGCCCATTTGTTCCATAATGTTAGTGTGAGGGTTAATTGGGAGGGGCCATCATCCACCCTTGGGTGGTTCAAGAATTTCTACTTAATGCCCTTACTTTCCCCACAGATTTTCAGATTTCAGAACAGGGGGAGGATATGCAATGGTCTGATTGTACTGGTCATCCCTCTCTTCCACAAGTGTTGTTGCCAGCAAGAAGCCTCACTCCTTCCTTCAAGCATGGGAGGTGATGGCTTCAGTCTCCACCAAAGAAATCACACTTTTTTATGTGCGCCCCAAGCACTCACAACCCTTACTCCACTATCTAAATGATGTAAAAACCTTCACAGCAAGTGAAATTTCCAGTAAAATCTAGTGAACTATTACTCTTGCTAGTATGTGGATTTTACTTCTCACAACTGGGTGTCACAAATTAGCACTTGCCAAATGACCAAGTTCATGTTGCTATTTGCACAGCACAATGCATTTTGTAGACAATTACATCTGATCACAAGTAAATTAATATAGCCACAAGGTAGAATTACACAACAGAGTTTAGCCTCTGAATGCTGTTAACATTGTCAAGCAAAGACCACCTTACCTATGGCCTATGGCTGTATTACTTCAATTGTGCTTCTGTCCCATCATTTCAATGCATCCTCTTATATTATATGTGTTCTACAAACCAACAGTTGGCACTGACAAATACTTTTTTAAGACTGTGTCATGTTCCTGTTTCACTAACTCATCATCATTACGTAACCACACCACCATAACACCATTAATAGCTTTATTTTTGTCTTTTTGCACCCTTGTTTGCTATTTATATTTTTTAACATTTTCCAAATAAATGCTCTTTCTACATACGCTTTGTTATGACATTTCATATTGTTTTCTTTAAACTAACAATATTTGGCATCATGTGACATTTTCTTTAGTGAAAACATACATATCCCTCTGTTGGTGAATGATTTCAAAAAACAAAAATAAACAAATAAGTTAGCACCATGTTAGTGAAGATACAGACTAGCAAAATAATGAAATGAAAGAAGCAGTCTTCCTTCCTGTTGTTATCTCAATAACAGGACAGTGTCGAACAACACAGTTCAGCAGCTATCTCAATAGTAAAGCTGCCTCTCACAGTTGAGGAAGCAGTAAACTATCAAAGGTCCCCTAGAAGATCTGCCTGGGCCTGTCTTTGAACAACACAACTAAATAAATAAACAAACAAATAAAGGCTAGTCCTTGCTATTCTGTGTACATGCTAAAAATAATAAGATCATGGAAATAGTTCTCACTTTTCTTTCTGTTACTTCAGTAGCAAGAATGCAATGAATATACCAAAACAACAGATTTAGCAATAGTAAGGCTGCTGCTAGAAGTTATGGCAACAGAAAACTGTCAAAGGCATCTTAGAAGCCCTGCCTCTGTTTGCCTCCAAAAGACAGAAACAAATACAAGCTAGTGCCTTGCAAGTCGACATATGTGGAGAAGTGTAGCTAGGGTGGGGCAAAGGGGACAGGTACCCTGGGTGCAAGGTGTTAGGGGGCAAGATCACCAGATGCTAATAGGTCCACAGTGCAGTACCAGTACCATCATTCATTTCTGTACAGACATTTTCCAAAAGCTGATACTTCTTTTGCAGTCAGGACTGAAGTACTTGAGAGATTTCTGTGTAGTATAAGATGTAGCAGTTGGTGGTATGGCGGTAGCATTGTTACCTCACAGCAAGAGGTTCTCCCGTTCGATTCTCGGCTGGGCTTGGGAGTGCCTTCTGTGTGGAGTCTGCATGTCCTCCCCGTGGTTGGGTAGCGTTCGAAAGACGTGCATGCATAAATGGGTAAGCCTTAGTTGAAGGTTGGGCGTCGAGCTGGCACCTCGGCGTTTCGTAAAAAAATCTACTGCCAATCATTAGCGGACCGGAGTTCTGCTGTGGCGACCCCTTACCAGGAAAAGACAAAAGACAAACAACATAAGATGTAGCACTTTTAAAAGTAGGAGGAGGTTTTTCTTTTTTTCAGACATGAAGTAGGAAAGAGAGGAGCTTTTTTTTCCCTTCGCCTCCATAACTTAAAGTTTAGGAGGCACCAGATTCTGGCAAAGCATTGCACAAGCCACCAGAACTGCTAGCTACAGCTCTGCATACATGCCGACAAGATAAGAAAATCAAAGAACTAGTTCACCGTTCTTACTGTCATCTCAACAACAAGAACGTATAGGAAAACACAGATCAATGTAAATCAGGTCAGCTGATTTCTTCATGAAAAAGGTTCACAATGATAATGGACCACTAGCCTTTTGTGTACATTCAAAAAGGAGTACCACTAGTGACAAAATCATCTTTCCTAGCATGGCCACTCTTCCTAGGATTACATTATGATACAGAATTCAAAAAAGTACAGTTTTGTACCTACCATAAATGTAGATGTTCGAAGATCCACATTGCTGCAGTCCTTACTTATGGGTAGTCCGCTGTCCTCGGTCGGCCCGAATACCAAAGTATTAGGCTGACGTCGGTCATGGTCGCCTAGATCTGACATCAGAGCGTCAGGGTATAAAGGCGCATGACCGACGTCATATCCTCAGTCTTTTCTTGCCCCAGATGTCAGAAGGCCAAACCAGAAAGGCCACAGCCAAAAACAGAATACCTCCCAAAAACATGCCCAACAACAACCATCACCTAAAGCATAGCACCAAGTCAAACTACAGAGAGGAAGGAGGGAGGGTAAATTGGACTGCAGCAATGTGGATCTTCGAACATCTACATTTATGGTAGGTACAAAACTGTACTATGTTCTTCATCTCACATTGCTGCAGTCCTTACTTATGGGTAGAATCCCAAAGCAACGGGAAAGGGAGGATGGTAAAAATCATAAAGCATTAGGGGCCGCTAAAATGCCCTGTAAAATTGCAGTGGCAAATCCAGCCCTAGACTTAGAATAAAGAGGAAGGTGGTAATGTTTAGAAAAGGTATGCACTGAACTCCAAGTAGCTGCCTCCAAAATGTCTTTGTAGCTACCCCCCTTATAAAGGCCGTAGAAGTAGCAGTAGCCCTAGTGGAATGAGGCCTGATTCCAGCAGGAATCTCCTTACCATGATGGGAATAACAGAAAGAAATACAAAACCCAATCCATTTAGAAATAGTTTGTTTTGAAACAGGTTTACCCTGTGAACCCAAAGCAAAAGAAACAAACAATTGCTGAGACTGTCTGAACTCCTTGGTTCTGCTCAAATAATAACGCAACTGCCTGTGAATATCCAAAGTATGCAAAATTTTCTCCCCTTTATTTTGGGGTTTGCATAAAAGTAGGCAAATGAATAGTTTGATTTAAGGCCACACTAGAAACCACTTTAGGCATAAAGGAAGGATTAGTATGCAAAGATACCCTATCCTTATGAAAAATCAGGAAAGGCTCCACTGCCATGAGGGCCTGTAATTCAGAAACCCTTCTTGCAGAGGTAATGGCCAACAAAAAAGCAGTTTTCCATGATAAATACTTTAACTCGGCAGTAGCTGCAGGCTCAAAAGGTTGTAGAGTAAGTTTTTCCAACACAAAATTGAGATCCCAAGCATGAGTAGGAGCTCTACGTGGGTCTTATATTCTTTGCCCCTCTAAGAAATTGCTTAAACCAAGGATGAGAGAATAAAGGAGGGTCACAATCATAGTGAGCAGAAATGGCTGCAGCATGGACCTTTATTGAGGAGAAAGACAAACCCTTGTCCAATAACTCAGTAAGATATTGAAGAGCAACACTTAAATCAGGTTTGGAGACATCAAAGTCCTTTCCTTTGCTCCAAATAAAAATCTCCTCCATTTATCAGCGTAAACTTTCCTGGTACTAGGCCTCCTGGCCTCCAAAATAACATTCAAAACTTGTTGTGGAAGCTGAGACCCTCCAGAGTCTAAAACAGAATATGCCAGGCTGTTAGATGCAGAGACTGAATCTTGACATTGAGGAAGTGACTGTCCTCTTGTGACAAAAGGTGCGGAATCAAAGGCAGAGGCCATGGAGGTTCTCGTACTAAACTCCTCAGTAGTGGGTACCAGTGTTGTCGAGGCCAATCCAGTGCTATCAAAATCATGGTTGGCTTGTCTTGTCTGGCCTTCAAAAGTACCTTGGGAAGAAGAGGCAGAGGTGGAAAGGCATATACATGCAGATTGTTCCAACTGAAAGATAGAGCGTCCACCTTCCAAGCTGTGTGATGAAACATTTTTGTGCAAAACTTTGGCAACTGGTAATTTAGTGGAGAAGCGAACAGATCTATGTCTGGAGTTCCCCATAACACTGTCAACTGTTGAAATACATGAGGATCCAATTTCCACTCGTGAGGATCCACTATTTGTCTGCTCAATACATCTGCTAAGGAGTTCTGTGCTCCTGGTAGAAACCTTGCCTGAAGATTGAGGTGTAGATTGAGAGCAGTTTCCCACAGAATCATCGCTTGCCTGCAAAGAGGGTAAGAATGGGTTCCCCCCTGCTTGTTGATGTACCACATGACAGTAGTGTTGTCTGTTTGAATCAACACCTGCCCTGGACGAAGAAAATCTTTGAAAGCCATCAATGCAAACTGGACTGCTAACATTTCCTTCAAGTTGATATGCAAATGTTGGAGTTTGACAGGCCACGTGTTTTGCACCCATTTTCCATTGAGGTGTGCTCCCCAAGCCTTGTCCGAGGCATCTGTCGTTAGAATCTGACTCGCCTCTGGCCGGGTCACAGAGAGGCCCTTGTTTCGGTGACATTCCTGAGCCCACCACAAAAACTCCTTCTGAATGCAAGGTATTATCTGAATGACAGTGTCTAGATCTTGGCAGTGCTGTGTCCACACATTTTTGAGATACCATTGAAGCTTCCTCATATGCAATTTGGCATTGGGAAGCACCAGAATACAAGATGCCATGAACCCCAAGGCTTGAAGGACTGTCCTTGCAGTCAGCCTGGACCGTAGAGACATTTGCTGGAAATAAAGAGAAAGGCTTCTTTGTTTGTCCGGGGTCAAAAAAGCCATCTGGGAAGCTGTATTCAGTCTCACACCCAGAAAGCACATGTCCTGAGAGGGTACTAGACTGGACTTTGTTTCGTTCACAGAATACCCTAGGCATCTTAACACTGCCATCACATACTGTAGATGATGAAGAAGTTCGTCCCTTTCTTGTGCAATAATCAGACAGTCGTCCAAATAAGGATAAATCTGTATTCCTCTTAGTCTGAAAAATGCTATCACTGCAGCCAGAACCTTTGTGAACACTCTGGGCGCAGTAGATAAGCCAAAGGGCAATGCAGAGAACTGATAATGTAAATTTCCAGCCCGAAAACGCAGGTACCTCCTGCAACTGGGCCTGATAGGAACATGAAGGTAAGCCTCTTTGAGATCCAGAGTAACCATCCAGTGATCTTTTCCCAACAGAGGTAAAAGTTGTTGTAAAGTCAGCATCTTGAACTTTGGAATGTCCAGGTAAGTGTTGAGGATAGATAAATCCAAAATTGGTCTCCACGTGTTTCCTTTCTTTGGAACTAGAAACAGGCGAGAATAAAATCCTAGGCCCACTTCTGACAGAGGAACTGGCTGTATAGCTCCTATTTGAAGAAGTAAAGAAATTTGTCTGTGAGCCTCTATCCTTTGCCGAGGAGGACGTCTGGCATGCCTTTGAAAGGAGGCATGGTATGGAAATAGAACTTGTAACCTCGGTTTATAATGTCCAATACCCATTTGTCCTGGGTGACTAAATGCCAATTTTGCTTGAAAAGAGCCAACTTTCCTCCCAAAGGAGCTGCCAGGCAAGAGGAATCTGGCAGCTGAAAATGCAGATCATTGGGCCTGTTTACGAAAGGACTGGCCCCTGCCCTCACCAGCAGATTGAGCAGGCGAACTCCATTGTCTTGGCCTGAAGGTACTCTGAGCTCTGCCCCTACCACGCCTAGATCTACCCCTAGACTGAGAATCAGAAGAAGGGTACGTCCACCCCTTAGTAGGCCAATTTCTACTAAACTTTGGAGGTTGTACCTGCAAAAAATCTTTAACAGTCTGCATAGACTTAGCCTTGTCTTCCATTTTCTTTAAGACTGACTCCACAGGAGGACCAAACAAAACTTCAGACTGCAAAGGGGCATCCAGAATTCTAGACTTAACATGCTCAGACAAATTCTGATCCTTAAGCCAGGCGTGCCTACGAATAACTGAACCAGTGGCAGCCACCCTAGAAGAAGCCTGTAAAGCATCAAAACCACATTGAAAAGAGTGCTTACCCACCTGTTCCGAAACATGCACTAAATCCTGCAATTCTTTACACTCTATGCCCTCTGCCAAAGCATCCACTTTAGATCTTAGCTGAGAAAGGAGGAAATTCTGATACTTCAACATATGAAACTGGCAGTTCAAAGCTCTCATTGCTAAAGTAGAAGAGGTATACACCTTCTTACCCCATCTATCCAAAGCTCTAGCTTCCTTATCCAGAGGAACCGGATTCTTAACAACAGAGGCTCTAACACCCTTAGGCCCCTGACTAATAGTTTCTGGGTCCGCCCTAGGACTCTTATACAGATATTTATGAGCCTCAGGCACCCTGTAATACCTGTCCGGTTTAACTGGGGCAGGAGGCACAGAATCTGGATTAAGGGAAGCTTCGAGAAAACATCTGAAACAACATCCAAAACCGGAGGTATAGCTAAGGGTCTATGCTGTGGTAAAACAAGAACTCCCTAAGCCTCTTCCGGGAATCAGAGTAATCCTGTCCCTCCCACTTAAAATGCTCCCTCATGGAATGCAGAGTTTCTGAAAATGAAAAATCCTCTGGAGGAGAAGCAGAAGGAGTGGAATCCTCTGCATCAGAATCAGAATAAGGAGGGAAATCTTGAATGTCCTCAGTAGAAGACTCTGAATCATCTGAGGCCTGCTCCAAACTTTCCAACTCTGGCTCCATCCTGGGCCTCTTATCAGGAGGGGGCATAGAACCTCTAATTAAAGAAATCAAATCCTCTGCCATTTTAAGCATGTGCTTCTTAGGCACAGACCCTGAAGAACCAGAACTGACACCAGAGGAAGGCAAAACAGACCTGCCCTTAGAAGGAGCCTTAGAAACAGTAGCAGAAGGCCTAACCACCTTAGGCATAGAAGGGAGAATAGTAACCTGAGAGGCCCCTTCAGCCTGGCCTGCCTCCTGAGAGGCCACATCTTGTAAAATCAAAGTTTCCCCCTGGGACTCAACAGAAACTTCAGCCGGATCCACCTGTTCAGCTGTAGCTTCTAAAGGTCCGGCGTCCGAAACGGACGAATCATCCTGCCTAGGCTTTAAAGATTTGTCTTTGCGCTTCTTAGTAGAAGCAGGCGCCGGAACATCCGACGGCATATTATAATTACACCTCTTGCCAAAGACTAACCTAGCGCAATCTAACCTCCATTTTATAGTGCGCTTATTAAACCTAGCACAAAACTGACACCCGACTACGTCGTGCTCCGGTCCCAAACAAGGAATACAAAGCGAGTGGTAATCCCTATGCGGTATCTGTTTCCCACAAGAAATACAATTATTCACTTTTTCTGACATCCGGTAAGTAACTGAGGCAAGAAAAAACAAAAATATTCCCCAACGGGGTACTTAGCCCAACTTGGTATCGGTCTGAAACTCCGAAAACGAAAAAGTACAGTTTTGTACCTACCATAAATGTAGATGTTCGAGGATCCACATTGCTGCAGTCCTAACCATTGGGTAGTCCGCTGTCCAGTCGGCCCGAATACCAAAGTATATGGCTGACGTCGGTCAAGGCGCATTAGACTGATGTCAGGACGTCAGGGTACTAATGCGCATGACCGACGTCATATCCTCAGTCTTTTCTTGCCCCAGATGTCAGAAGACCCTAAAAAGACAAGGCCCACACCAAAAACACCAAAAAAACCTGCACCAAACATATGTACAATATATACAAAATTACAAGAATATAGCCTAACCCACACCACCACCCCTAAACACAGAGGGGAAGGAGGGAGGGTAAATTGGACTGCAGCAATGTGAATCCTCGAACATCTACATTTATGGTAGGTACAAAACTGTACTATGTTCTTCATTCCACATTGCTGCAGTCCTAACCATTGGGTAGAATCCCAAAGCAGAGGTAAGGGAGGCTGGCAAATCATAAGGAAGCAGGAGCTGTCAACATGCCTTGCAAAATAGCTGTGGCAAAACCAGCCCTAGATTTAGAGTAGAGAGGAAGGTGGTAATGCTTAGAGAAAGTATGCACTGAACTCCAAGTAGCTGCCTCCAAAATATCCTTAGTTGCCACCCCCCTTAGAAATGCTGTTGAAGTGGCAGTAGCCCTAGTGGAATGAGGCCTAATCCCAGCTGGAATCTCCTTGCCATGATGGGAATAACAAAATGAAATGCAAAACCCAATCCACTTAGAAATAGTTTGCTTAGACACAGGCTTACCCTGAGAACTCAAAGCAAAAGAAACAAACAACTGCTGAGACTGCCTGAAATCCTTAGTCCTGCTTAAATAATAACGCAACTGCCTATGTACATCTAAAGTGTGCAAAATCTTTTCCCCCTTATTTTGGGGATCTGCATAGAAAGTAGGCAAATGAATAGTTTGGTTTAGAGCCACACTAGAAACCACCTTAGGCATAAAGGAAGGATTAGTACGTAATGATACCCTATCCTTATGGAAAATCAAAAAGGGCTCTACTGCCATAAGGGCCTGCAATTCAGAAACCCTTCTTGCAGAAGCAATAGCCAACAAAAAAGCAGTCTTCCATGACAAGTATTTCAATTCAGCAGTAGCCGCAGGCTCAAAAGGTTGTAGAGTAAGTTTCTCCAACACAAAATTGAGATCCCAAGCAGGAGTAGGAGCTCTACGTGGGGGTCTTATATTCTTTGCCCCTCTAAGAAACTGCTTGAACAAAGGATGCGAAAACAATGGTGGGTCACAATCATAGTGAGCTGAAATTGCTGCAGCATGAATTTTAATGGAAGAGAAAGACAAACCTTTGTCCAATAACTCAGTAAGATATTGAAGAGCCACACTCAAATTAGGCTCAGAAATCTCCAAATTCTTTGCTGCACTCCAAAATAAAAATCTCTTCCATTTTTCTGCGTACACTTTCCTTGTACTAGGTCTTCTGGCTTCCATAATCACATTCAAAACTTGTTGAGGAAGTTGAGACCTGCTGTGTTTCAAAACAGAATATGCCAGGCTGTTAGATGAAGAGAGTGAAGCTTGACATTGAGCAGGTGACCGTCCTTCTGAGATAACAGGTGTGGAATCAAAGGTAAAGGCCATGGAGGCTTCCTTACCAGACTCCTTAGTAGTGGGTACCAGTGTTGCCGAGGCCAATCTGGAGCTATTAGAATCATCCTTGGCTTGTCTTGTCTGACCTTTAAGAGCACCTTTGGGAGAAGAGGCAGAGGTGGAAAGGCATACACATGAAGATTTTTCCAACTGAAAGAAAGAGCATCCACTTTCCAAGCTGTGTGATGAAACCCCTTTGTGCAAAACTTTGGCAGCTGGTGGTTTAGTGGAGAAGCGAACAGATCTATGTCTGGAGTTCCCCATGACACTGTCAATTTCTGAAATACATGAAGATCCAGTTTCCACTCGTGGGGATCCATGATTTGTCTGCTTAACACATCTGCTAAGGAGTTCTGTGCTCCCGGCAGAAACCTTGCCTGAAGAGTTAGTTGCAAGCTGAGCGCAGTCTCCCATAAAATCATGGCTTGCCTGCATAGAGGATAAGAATGTGTTCCCCCTTGTTTGTTGATGTACCACATGACAGTTGTGTTGTCTGTTAGAATCAACACCTGCCCTGGAAGAAGTAACTCCTTGAAAACCATTAAAGCAAACTGGACTGCTAACATCTCCTTCATGTTGATATGTAGATGCTGTAGTCTGGCAGGCCACTTGTCTTGTATCCACTTTCCATTTAGATGAGCTCCCCAAGCAATGTCCGAGGCATCTGTCGTTAAAATCTGACTCGCCTCTGGCCGGGTCACAGAGAGTCCCTTGTTTAGGTGACATTCCTGAGCCCACCACAAAAATTCTTTTTGAATGCAAGGTATTATTTGAATGACAGTGTCCAAATCCTGGCAGTGCTGTGTCCATACATTTTTGAGATACCATTGCAGCTTCCTCATATGCAGTTTGGCATTGGGAAGCACCAGAATACAAGATGCCATGAACCCTAAGGCTTGAAGGACTGTCCTTGCAGTCAGCCCGGACTGAAGAGAAAGTTGATGGAAGTAACTGGAAAGATTCTTTTGTTTGTCCGGGGTTAAAATGGCCATCTGGGCTGCTGTATTCAGTCTCACACCCAGAAAGCACATGTCTTGAGAGGGTACTAGACTGGACTTTATTTCGTTCACAGAATACCCTAGGCATCTTAGCACTGCTATGACATATTCCAAATGCTGTAGAAGGTCTTCCTTTTCTTGAGCCAGAATCAGGCAGTCGTCCAAGTAAGGATAGATTTGAATTCCTTTTAGCCTGAAGTAAGCTATCACTGGAGCCAGAACATTTGTGAATACTCTGGGCGCAGTAGATAAGCCAAAGGGCAATGCAGAGAACTGATAATGAGAATTTCCAGCTCGAAAACGCAGATACTGTCTGCAACTTAGTCTTATAGGCACATGAAGGTAAGCTTCCTTGAGATCTAAAGTTACCATCCAGTGATCTTTGCCCAGCAGAGGTAAAAGTTGTTGCAACGTCAACATTTTGAACTTGGGAATGTCCAGATAAGTGTTGAGGATAGATAAATTCAAAATTGGTCTCCACGTGTTCCCCTTCTTTGGTACTAGGAACAGGCGAGAATAAAATCCTAGGCCCCTTTCTGGTACAGGGACTGGCTGAATGGCCCCTATTTGAAGTAACAGAGAAATTTGCTTGTGAGCCTCTTTCCTTTGTGGAGGAGGAACGTCTGGCATGCCTTTGAAAGGGGGCAAGGTATGGAAATAAAACCTGTAACCGTGGTGAATGATATCCAGAACCCATCTGTCTTGAGTAATTACATCCCAATTTTCTTTGAAAAGAGACAGTCTTCCTCCTAAAGGGGCTGCCAGACGAGAATGTACTGGCAGCTGAAAAGGCAGGTCATTGGGTCTGTTTACGAAAGGACTGACCCCTGCCCTCACCAGAAGTCTGAGCAGGAGAACTCCCTGTTCTAGGCCTAAAAGAACCTTGAGCTCTGCCCCTACCACGTCTAGACCTACCCCTAGACTGGGAATCATAAGCAGGATAAGTCCATCCCTTAGTAGGCCAATTTCTGCTAAACTTCGGAGGTTGCACCTGCAAAAAATCTTTAACAGTCTGCATAGACTTAGCCTTGTCCTCCATTTTCTTTAAAACTGCTTCCACAGGCGAACCAAACAACACATCAGACTGTAAAGGAGCATCCAAAATCCTTGTCTTAACATGCTCAGCTAAATTCTGATCCCTCAACCAGGCGTGCCTGCGAAGAACAGAACCAGTAGCAGCCACCCTCGAGGAGGCCTGCACAGCATCAAAACCACATTGCAATGAATGCTTACCCACTTGTTCAGACACATGAACTAAATCCTGCAACTCTTTACACTCAATACCTTCCGTCAGAGCATCCACCTTAGATTTCAATTGTGAAAGGAGATAATTTTGATATTTTAGCATGTGAAACTGACAATTCAACGCCCTCATGGCTAAAGTGGAAGAAGTATACACTTTCTTTCCCCATCTATCCAAAGCCCTTGCCTCTTTATCAGGAGGAACAGGATTTTTAACAACAGAGGCCTTAACACCTTTAGGCCCCTGAGAAACAGTTTCGGGGTCTGCCCTAGGACTCTTAAAAAGATACTTATGAGCTTCAGGCACCCTATAGTACCTATCAGGTTTAACAGGGGCAGGAGGCAAAGAATCAGGGTTCAGGGAAGCCTCTGCAAAAACATCTTCCACCACATTCAAAACAGGAGGTATAGCTAAGGGCCTATGCTGGGGTAAAAACAAGAATTCCCTAAGCCTCTTCCTGGAATCAGAGAAATCTTGGCCTTCCCATTTAAAATGCTCCCTCATGGAATGCAGAGTCTCTGAAAATGAAAAATCCTCAGGAGGAGAAGCTGAAGGAGTGGAATCATCCACATCAGAATCAGAATAAGGAGGATACTCCTGCAAGTCTTCAGTCGAAGACTCAGAAGCCTCTGAACACTGCTCAAACTCTTATCAGGAGGGGGCATAGAACCCCTAATCATAGTAATCAAATCCTCTGCCATTTTAAGCATATGTTTCTTAGGCACAGAACCTGAAGTGCTAGGAGAAGCCCCCACTGAAGCTAAACCTGGCCTACCTCTCAAAGAAGTCTTGGAAACAGAAGGAGAGGCTCTAACCACCTTAGGGAGAGAGGGAAGTACAGCTACCTGAGAAGCCCCCTCAGCCTGGCCTACCTCCTGAGAGGGCACATCCTGTAACAGTAAAGACTCTGCCTGAGACTCCAAAGAAACTCCTGGCAAAACCTCAGGCTCCACTGAGCCTTCTAAAGAACCGACGTCCGGGACTGCCGGTTCTTCAACTCTAGGCTTTGCTGCTTTGTCCTTGCGCTTTTTGAAGCGGCGCGGAGCATCCGGCGGCATTTTATAATTACAACGCTTCCCAAACACTAACCTGGCACAGTCTAACCTTCTCTTAATAGTGCGTTTGTTAAATCTAGCACAAGAGCGGCATCCAACAACGTCGTGCTCAGGCCCTAAACAAGGTATACACAAAGTATGATAATCCCTATGAGGTATCTGTTTCCCACAAGAAATACAGTTATTCACTTTTTCTGACATCCGGTTAAATACTGAGGCAAGAAAAAACCAAAATGTTCCCCAACGGGGTACTTAGCCAACTTTGATTCGGTCTGAAACTCCGACTTCAGAAAATTTCAGAACGCCAACCTGCACTCGCAAAACAGCTTCTGCATCGGACCATGCGGCAAAAAAGACTGAGGATATGACGTCGGTCATGCGCATTAGTACCCTGACGTCCTGACATCAGTCTAATGCGCCTTGACCGACGTCAGCCATATACTTTGGTATTCGGGCCGACTGGACAGCGGACTACCCAATGGTTAGGACTGCAGCAATGTGGAATGAAGAACATCTTTCAGAACGCCGAACGGCACTTGCAACTCTGCTTCTGCATCGGACCATGCGGCAAAAAAGACTGAGGATATGACGTCGGTCATGCGCCTTTATACCCTGACGCTCTGATGTCAGATCTAGGCGACCATGACCGACGTCAGCCTAATACTTTGGTATTCGGGCCGACCGAGGACAGCGGACTACCCATAAGTAAGGACTGCAGCAATGTGAGATGAAGAACATCACAGTGTTTCCAAAAATACTGATGGACTGCACATTTAATGAGGGAGAAAAATAGCCAAGCACCATTGTTTACTAAGATGTGCATTACACCACCCCAGATGAACATCTGCAATAGATGTCCTTATTCAAAAGAAAACCAAGCCTGTCTTGTCTAGACTATACTGACATGCAAGAGAGTGACATAAAGATGCAGACTTTAATCCCCTGTATCCACAGTTAGGAAGTACCAAATGTCTGTTTATCTAGGAACCCTACTTTGGGGAGCCACAGTAGTAATTATTTTTAAGTTGTGCACCAGGGGGTTAAATACTGTACATGAAGGACACTTTTGAGACTAAAAATAGGAGGTCTCTTTTTGAAAAGTCATGTTGTGGCCATGCACTGATAAGCAATATGATGATTTACCCAAGAACTGCATTAGATATTAAGCTGTCCAAAATACACTGCTACGAGCACCTCCCCTTACTCCTGAAAATGGCTGTAAGCATCATGACAAGGCTTCATAGAACTATTCATGGATTCTGTGTTCTAATAGGCCATGTACTTGGAATCGATTTTAAAAAGGCTTTCAGTATTAAATATGATATCTCTAAGAAAGGTCTTCCAAAATATATATGCAGTAACACTGGACCAAGGATTACCTCAGAAGAGTTTAAAAATGAAAGTCATGCACTTGTCATAATGACAGATATGTGTTGTTTGTTTCTGTCCTTCTTCCACTGATGAAGCTATATTTCAATATGCAAAAAGGAAATTATCTGTCTTATACTTCAGCAGTTTCCATGACATGGATCAGATATGAAATGCTAAATACTCTTGTTTTCTAAATAATCTGATGTTGCCTTCTCCATCAATTGATTCCTCAACTGATGGGTTTCAGATCTGGCTTTGGCCACTTTTTTCAGACTTAGGATCCTGTCCCCAACATTATCTCAGATTGAGTTGCCCCCGAATCTTATAAAAAACACTGCATAAACTGTTAAGTATGCACTACTAGAAACAAACAGGACAGAGCAAGGGGACAAAATCTGCACTGCAGCTGCAAAAGTAATGTTGTAGAAAGGAGAGACCAACAGTCATACCATAAGCCAAGGAAAGAAAAACTCTCTATGAGATGGAAAAGGTGGAGGAGGGAGGGAAGATGAGGAAGACAGAAACAGACAACACAGATCTATCATTATGGTAGGTACAGTGCAATGAAAAAGTATTTGCCCCTTCCTGATTTCTTATTCTTTTGCATGTTTGTCACACTTAAATGTTTCAGATCATCAAACAATTGTAAATATCAGACAAAGATAACTCAAGTAAACACAAAATGCAGTTTTAAGTGATGATTTTATTTATTAAGAAAAAAAAGTATCCAAACCTACATGGCCCTATGTGAAAAAGTAATTGCCCCCTAAACCTAATAAATGGTTGTGCCACCCTTAGCAGCAACAACTGCAATCAAGTGTTTGCGATAATTGGCAATGAGTATTTCACATCACTGCTGAGGAATTTTGGCCCAGTCTTCTTTGCAGAATTGTTTTAATTCAGCCATATTGGAGGGTTTCCGAGCATGAACTGCCTTTTTAAGGTCATGCCACAGCATCTCAATTGGATTCAAGTCCGTACTTTGACTAGGCTACTCCAAAACCTTCATTTTGTTTTGTTTTTTTAAGCCATTCAGAAATGGACTTGCTGGTGTGTTTGGATCGTTCTCCTGCTGAAGAACCCACGTGCGCTTCAGCTTGAGGTCACGAACTGATGGCCGGACATTCTCCGTCAGGATTTTTTGGTAGAGAGCACAATTCATGGTTCCATCAATCACAACAAATCGTCCAGGTTCAGAAGCAGCAAAGCAGACCCAAACTATCACACTACCACCACGATGTTTTACTGCTGGCATGATGTTCTTTTTCTGAATGCTGTGTTATTTTTACACCAGATGTAATGGGATGTACACCTCCCAAAAAGTTCAACTTTTGTTTCGTCAGTCCGCAGAATATTTTCCCAAAAGTCTTGGGGATCATCAAAATGTTTTTTGGCAAACGTGAGACAAGCCTTTATGTTCTTTTTGGTCAGCAGTGGTTTTTGCCTTGGAACTCTTCCATGCATGCCATTTTTGCCCAGTCTCTTTCTTATGGTTGAATCATGAACACTGACCTTTACAGAGGCAAGTGAGGCCTGCAGTTGTTCTGGGTTCTTTTGTGACCTCTTGGATGAGTCATCGCTGCGCTCTTGGGGTAATTTTTGTAGGCCAGCCACTCCTGAGAAGGTTCACCACTGTTCCATGTTTTCTCCATTTGTGGATAATGTCTCTCACCATGGTTTGCTGGAGTCCCAAAGCTTTAGAAATGGCTTTGTAACCATTCCAGACTAACAGATGTCAATTACTTTGTTTCTCATCTGTTCCGGAATTTCTTTAGATCGCGGCATGATGTCTTCCTTTTTGGGATCTTTTGGCCTACTTCACTTTGTCTGACAGGTTCTATTTAAGTGATCTCTTGATTCAACAGGTCTGGCAGTAATCTGGCCTGGGTGTGGCTAGTGAAACTGAACTCAGCTTTCCCAAAAATGTGATTAACCACAGTTACTTCATGATTTAACAAGGGGGGGCAATTACTTTTTCACATAGGGTCATGTAGGTTTGGACATTTTTTTTCCCTTAATAAATAAAATCTTCATTTAAAAACTGCATTTTGTGTGTACTTGGGTTATCTTTGTCTAATATTTGTCTAATATTTTAATTTGTTTGATGATCTGAAACATTTAAGTGTGACAAACATGCAAAAAAATAAGTAATCAGGAAGGGGGCAAATACTTTTTCATTGCACTGTACATAACTTTCTTTTCTGATTTTTTTTTTTTTCATCCATTCTTCAACTAATGGAACAGAGTCTCCAGCTACATGGTTCCATGGGTGGTCTCATGGAAGGATGTTCTGGAGGATGGCAACTGAAAGCCGCCCTATCTCTGGAAAGCACACTGAATTTATAATGGGAATGAAGGCATGAACATCAGACCAAGTAACAACAGCACAAATGTCTAACAGTGTCACCTATTCACCTATCTGTTTTTTTTCCGGACTATCGGGAAATCAAACTGATTGTCCAGTAGTCCGGAAAACACTGTGCAAATTCCTGTATTCTTTTTCAAAAAAGAAACAGACTATCAGAGTTTGTTAAATCTTTGGATTTACAATCAGCAGAATGAAGACATCAGGAATGCAAAAAGAGGGCATTCCTCCTCAGCTGACAATGGTAGTGATGTCACAAAATGAGCAGAAAGTGGACAGGGGAGGGGAGGAAATGTGCAGGGTTATGGGAGGTGCGACGGGTGTGTCCTCTGTCTGGTTTTAGCAGCAGAAAAAGGTGGTGCTGTCATCAATCAAAGCCCTAGAAATGAAGACTGAAGAAGTGAAGATAGATCTTGTTGAGTGTGGTTTTGGCAGATTTTTTAGAGCCAAACCTTTGTTTATAAACAAGGGAGATACAGCCAGTCAACCACCTAGGTAAAGTAACTTTTGGCATGACTTGTCCCACCTTGGTCTTAGAACATGAAGAAAACAATTGATCTAATTTCCTAAAAGGTTTTCTTTTCATGAAGTTAGAAGCATAACTGACTGTGTACATCCAAAAATGGAGAGTGTATTCTTTATTGAAAAAAATTTGGAAAGAAGCCGGGAAGATTTATACTCTGACTGAAGTCTGTGAAGCTACCTTAGCCAAAAAGGAGGGATTGCTGCATAAAGCAACTGCGTCCTTGTGGAAGATGATATAAGGAGGTTGACAGACAGAGCTTGGAGCTCTGACGCCATTCTGGCTGAAGTAATCTCTACCAGGAAAAGGGTTTTCCAGGTCAGAAATTTTAAGTCCACCTTGGCAGCAGTTTCAAAAGGAGCTTGGGCCAAGGCTTGTAGTAAAACAGTCAAGTTCCATGTAGAAGTAGGATCCTTAAGTGAAGGTCTAAAAAGAAAGGTACCACTGAAGAAGGCTTTGCACAACTGGAATGAGGCTAAGGAAGTATGTTTCTATCCTATATGGAAACTTGAGATGGCTGCTAACTGAAACATGACAGTAGAATAACTAGCTCTGTTATGGAAAATGGAGGCAAGGAATTCCAGTACTGCTAGTACAGGGGCAAAAAAATGATCTAGATTTCCCTGCAAATCCGAAATGAAAAATCTTTTCCATTTACTTTTGCTGAATAGTCATTATTGGAAGTGTCAGAAACCATGCAGTTAGTTTTACAGCTCAAAAATCTGAATGAGGCATTCCAGACAGGTGAGGCTGCATATATGGAATGAGATCCAGCGCTCAAAAACAGTTTACCACATGAGGTCAGAGATAGGGAAACCATACCCGAAAGGTCAAAAAGAGAAAATGATGATGGCTTTGATAATCTTTTGAAATGATTTCTGTAGCAATTTTGAGATTAGGGGGTTAGCGTATAGGAGACTGGAGGGCCAATTGTTGTTCAGAGCATCTCATGGGGACTCCCACTTCGTGAGATCAGAGTAAAGGATCTGCTGCATTTGAATTTGATAAAAGAAGAGAAAACACTGCATCATTGTTGGCCCCATCAATGAAAGATGTGTGTTGCCACTGTTAGATTTTAAGACTACTCATGAGTTAGCAGAGCAGACTTGCTCAACCTGTCCTCTAGAATGTTGGTCTTCTCTGGAATGTGCATTGCCATCAGAAATTGGTTGGAAGAAAGGAACAGACTAACTGGAACCAAAAGCCTCAAGAAACATGGATTCCTCCTGTGAAGAGGCTTGGGAAGGCCAATCTCCTTTCTGTCTCAGTAGCTCAACTCCTTGAATGAGACATCCTCAAAGGGTGATTTGGGGTACCCCTTGCCTTCAATGAAAATCTATGTCTTCTGTCAAGGACTCCTGAGTAGAGTCATGTGTCTCCTCTTACGTAAGCTTCCGAGAAGACTTTTGGGGGGAACTCAAAAGCTTGGGGGCAATCCTATATTAGGACTGTCTCAAGGCTAGTGTGAACCAGCTGTCTTAATGGGATAGACTGTGCAGGATCAGGACCCAGGGCTATCAATAGGGGAGTGGGTGGAGCCAAGAGGGGTAAAGATATCTGCTCTCCATTCTTGGAGAGGGCTATCTCCACTCCCTCAAAGGCAGATGCCGAAGGAGAACCCAAGACCACTCCTGCAGGAGCCAAAGCTGCCACACCAGCAAGGTCTAGGGCACCACCACGATTCTGCTCTGAGACTGAAGCTGAGCCATCTAACTCCAGGGCTCCAAAAAGAAGTGATGGCTCCAACCACTTTGGTGTAGAACCCTTACCCCTAGACTTGACACCACAGCTTTGGCTACAAGATACTTCTGGCTCTGAAGAAATCAGGATCAGTTAGGTCAGAGATGATGTCAGAGTTGAAGAAGACCACAATGTTAGATCTGACATAGACAATCTAGAGAAATCAAAGAGATGAGGAAGTGATCCCCTGATTGTTCTCATCTCTTTGACCTTGTCTTTGGGCCTGTCACTGTTACCCTCTTTGTATTTCTCCAAGGACTTCTTACTTGACGGGGAAGCTTCAGACACAGACGTTGAAGAGTCACAGGGAATAAGACGCTTAAGTTCCAATTTATTTTGGCACTCAATCACAGCTCAATGGCCGAAAGACATGCAAACTGAGCAATCTTCATCTAACTAATCTGCTCCCAAACAACATATACATTGAGAGTGGGAGTCCGAGTTATGCATCTTGTGGCCACAAGCCACACACTTTTTAAAACCTGTAGGCTTTTCCGACATAGTCCTGAAATAAAGAACACAAAAAACACTACCAACAATGATAGTCAAGAAATACACCTAGGAAAGAGAAAAAGGTGCAAGGCAGGAAAATATTTATGAACAATGGTATCTAATAATACTACATAAAACCAGGATTAACAATGGACCTACACAACAGAGAAAAATACCTTTTTTAATGATGGAAAATGGTTAGGCACTACTGAAGGAAGAAACTTAGGTCACAGGATTGGGTCAGATCCTTTATGGAAGGGTGTAAAAAGAAGATTCCTTTTAAGAAGGTCTTGCAAATCTTGTATGAATTGAAAGAATGTTTGTGGAAACCATAATGGAAATTGGTGATGGATGCTAGTTGAAACTAAAGTATAGAACAGCTGGAGCCAGCCTCAGAGTAGAAACAAGCTCTAAGACTTGTGGAACTGCAGTAGAAAAGGGATCTATACTTTGTGTTGCTGCCCAAATAATAAAAAATACTTTTCCACTGGCTTATTTAAAGTCTACAAATGGATTGTTTCTGAGATGCAAACAGAAAGCAAATGAGTATGGGAGAAAAAGAATCCATAGCCATCAATGGAATTGGAGATACCATACAGTCAACTTTAGCTGTGTAAGTCCAGATGAAGTTGTCCAGATGGGTGAGAAAAGAGATCTGATTGTGGATCTACAGGCCATGGGTGATTCCTTAAATGAGACCTGAGCAAGGGGAGCCATATTTATCTTGGCCACAATAAAGCAGTGTGAATTCCTGTGGCTTTGGATCAAGAGGCTTTTTGCAGAAATCTGGGCATTAAGGGAAAGGGAAGGAAGCATATAAAAGTCCAGGGGGATGCTAACAAACTACAGCATCCCTTAGAGATTGACTATGTGGAGGAACCAGGGTGAAGTAGCTTCTGCATATGGAGTTGGGGGGGGGGGGGATGCAAAGAAATCACAACAAGATGGGCCCTACCATATGAAGATTTGTTGAGTTACTGAGGGATTGAGGGACACTCATAGAACATCAATACTGACCTGCTGATTTTGTCTGATAGGCAGTGGTCTTTCTCCAGAATGTATGTTTCAACCAGAAAGTCATGCAAAGCTAATGTTCACTGAAATACTCTCAAGTCTTCTTTGCAAAGGGTTTAAGATTTGGTTCCTCCTTGTTTATTGATGTATAATACCACAGACATGTCATCTGTCTGAACAGCTATCCCTCTGAAATTCCTGCATTGCTAGGAGAACCGCCCTCATCGCCAGGATGCGTAATTGTAGTTTGGCCAATGTCTTACTTCGAAATGCCCCCACCCCCCTGGTGAAGAGGTATCCGTGGCTAGAGTCACTGATGGTGGTGGTAGTACAAAGGCACATTCCTTCCAAAGCCTTCTGGTGTGTGAATCACCACCTGTGATGAAGTCTGCAGACGTGAGTAATATGAACTGGTATGGACATTTGATCTGACAGCTGTGACCACCGAACGCAAAGCATATTTTGCAGAATTCTCATGTGAAAACAAACATAACTGACTATTTATATGGAGGATGCCATTACACTTAAAACTCTTTTAAGAACCAGGAAAGCTGGCAGGGATTGTTTCAGTAGAAGAACTTTAACTGCAAACTATAAGAAATTATTTCTTTCTTGAGAAAGATTGGCTGTGCAAGTTCTTGTATCCAAATGACCGACAATGAAGGCAACTTTTTGGGTTGGCTGAAGATATGATTTTTTGAGATTTACAATAACAACTAAGGTTAAGCGGAACTGCCACAGAGTAATCTCAGGCTAACAGTAAGGACTTTTGTTTTGGCGTGAGGAGCAAGTTACCGAAGTTTTGGAAAATATGGATCCCTTTGAGTCACAACAACCGATGGGGCTGGGGTGAGACTGAAGGGCAGAGTTCTGAAGTGAAAGCAATTTGTTCCTTGCTGAAATTGCAGAAACTTTCTTAATGCCTTCACTATCCTGATGTGTAGGCATCATGAGGGTCTGCTGAGTATATCCAATCATTTTCCTTTAATCAGGGAAAGATTGTTTGCACTGTGACCATTTCAAACTGGGTCTTCTTAACAAAAAGATGTAGGCCACTGAGATCTAAAATTAGACAAAGGTCCATGATTTTCTTTGCGACTGAAAAGAATGACGAATAAAATCCAGACCCTCTCTGATCTAGTGGGACCTCTTAGCTGGCTTTTTTTCCCAAAAGAATCAAAAATATCCCTTTTTGACACTTTAAATTGCTGGGGTGAAACATCCGGTGAATCATGAATTTGAGACGAGGAATGTTGGGAAAAGAGTATGGTATAGCCTCTGTATATTATTCTCTCTCATATTTTTTAATATCTCCAAGTCTATTGGGTTTATAATACCATGACAGGAATGGACCCATTCCTAAGTCAACGTATGATTCTAAAGTTCATGAAATTAGTATTGTTTTGGTCTTTAATGGTAGCCAGAAATGCTCTTCGCAGCACCTGCAATGTGCCCAGTAATGACTCCTCCTGCACTTTGTACAGAGTTGCATGCATTGGTAATACATCTAAGTATGACTGTAAGTTATTTGTTGCAGGACCCATTGCTGCTACTACTACTACTGGAACTGTATGGGTATCTTTCTTCCACATTGCCCTTGTTTCTGCCTGCAAATCCTGGTATTTTATGACTTTGTCTCTCTCTGTATGTAATACACTGTTGTCACGGGGTGTAGCAATTTCAATGATGAATGCTACTTTTGTCTTCTTTTCATGGACTACTATATCTGGTTTTCTCACATCTATTTTTTGAACTGTTAGTAACGGATGATTCCATGCAATATAAACATCATCATTTTTCTATGATGCTTTGTGGCTCGTGTTTCCAGTGTTTTTCAGCAAATGTAATATTATAATATTTGCACAATCCCCTCTGCAACAGTTTTGCCATATTATTATGCCTTTACGTATACAGTCCTTCTGTCATTAGCATATCACAACCAGCAACAAGATGTATGACTGTTTCCAACTCTGTTTTACAAAATTCACATTTATCTGTTTCTTCCAAATGTTCAATGGACTTTGTAAACCTGTGTGTATGTAGTACACTATCTTAGGCCACCAATATTAACCTTTTGTCTTCTGGTTTAAATTTGCCTTTCCTTAACCATTCCTGCATTCAATCCTGAGAAACATGAGGCTGTTCCAAGAATTTTCCATACTTGCAACTATATTTATGCATTTTCTACATTTCATGCCTTCTCATGTGATCCTTCACCTTATATTCTTTCTTTTGTTTTTTTTTTTTGGCACATTCAGTTGTTGCCTGATTTTTATCTACTTCTGGTTTGATCTCTATTCCCACCTGACGTTGATATCCTTCTGCTAAACTAAGCAGGGAAGTCATTTTAGATGAATTCTCCTCATATTTCAAAACTTTCGCTACATTTGAGTCTTGTGAGGTCAGCAGATATGTATGCAGCGCCACCACTGCAGATCTATACACGTAATCAATTTCGAGGAGGCCCATACCTCATACAGAATGGGGAATGATCTTTGAGATGTATCTCAAATCTTACACCTACAGCAGACATTCTGTTCATATCTCACAAGTTTGGCTTTGCTGATCCAAACAATGCAAATCTATTAAAATGGGTGTTAGTGAAGGACACCTTGATGTTGTCCACAAAAATCACAAAGTCAAAGCCAAGTATGATGCTGTGAAGTTATACTTGTGCCTGCTGTTTGGCTGCATTGTGTTGCAGATCCATAGAAAGGTTGTATTGTTCAGTATGGTACCTTCTGTGGTTTCAATTTGTTTTCATTATTTTGAGGTGGGTGGCCTTCACAAAAAATTTAAGGCTTGCTCTGCTAGATCTTTTTGGAAGTGACTCACATGTGTGAAATAGTTAAATGTCCTCAGAGGAAAACTGCCTGAGGCATTAACTCATTTCCTTCATTCATTCCAAGGTTCTATACTGCTTGTCAGTGGGGAATACAGCAGCAGTTTCATCTGCCAGAGCTTTTTGTGTTTGCTGTGACAGTAAAAGAATCTACCAGGGGAAACTTAGAACAATGCTGCCTATCCTTATCCAGATTATGTGGGATGGTTTCAACAGTATCCGATTCCTGATGTGCCTTGCTGGCAGCCAAATCAATTAGACAGTAGGCAGAAGTGACTGCCCAAGTGTTACAGGATGCAGAACAATATTCCACAAAAAGTGCCTCTTCATGGGGGGGGGGTCAGATGGTCAAGATCCCCTCTGTCACATTAATTTTAGGACCTTGCCAAATGTGGGGGGTTGCAGGGAGTTATCTCATTCATCCAAGTCAGTGCCTGATGTTAAAGACTCCATAAGGGAATCTATGTTTCTTAAGTCATCTTGTGCAGAATGTCCAATGGTGGTTGATCAGCATCCTCTGAGGATTCAAAGTCGAACTGCAAAGGTTCACTGAGACCAACCATTCTGTTCTGCCCAGAGGACTCATGATAAGTGGGCTGAAGTGTTGATAACTGGTTAAGGTCTAAAGCTGGAGCAAATGGAAGGTTTGTTCTTTGCCTGAGAGAAGTAGCAATCATCCACTCCATGACCTTGATGGATGACCCCATAGCCATTATCACTGGACACTTCCCTTCTGAAACCATATCCATACCCATCAAAACAGACATAAGCAGAGCCAAAGAGGGACGTCCAGGAACCAAGGACATGGATGACACTCAAGATGGAGATCGCAGTCAATGCTCTGAATGCCACGGACTCTGACATCAAGAATAATTTCACATGAGTTGAGGCTAAGGGCAGTGCCAAATACTCAGTGTTGAGCATATGACGCCACGATTCTATCAATACCAGGGGTGTCACTGTCACATGGAAATGATGCATGGCTAATGACATCAAAGCAAGACTACTGATCAGTGCCAAAGAAGCAGACCTCAGGAGATAACATGGCTCCGAAACCATCAGTGCAATAAGTTCACCATGGACAGAGCTAATAAGAGACAGGAAGGGCCAACCCACTCTGCCCTTGAAACTGAGAGGGATGGGATGACAACTATCTCTATCGGAGCCTTCAAAACAGCCCCCATCATTTGGTCCAAATGCAAATCAGAAGTACTAAGAAAAGACATGGCAGACCTAAGGGGAAAGGTAGATTGAGTTCTGGAAGTGAAAAAATGAGATAATTCCCTCTTACAGGAATGTCTAGTGATTTGTTTAGCGGATGACTTGTCCTTGTAGATTCCTGAACCACTGGAGGGGGTGACTTCTGCACCAATACTGGTGACTGTGGGGAATAAGAATAGTTCACGTTTGGAAGTTTAGCAGCTATGGATGAATCCACCTCTTCTGCCTTACACTTCCTCAGTTGATTTTCTTTTCCTACCTCCCTGTCCTTATCGTTTTCTTCTCCTATCTATCCCCAGAGGAAGGCTGACTGTCTGATGAATGATGTGTACATTATCTGAGTTGTCTAGGAAAAACTCTCCAGACTATTTGACTAGTTAAGTCTGGGTAGATTTGGTTGTAAATTAGTCGGTGGACCAAGCAAAGCTGAGTAACAATAACAATAAAGTGGTGTCTGAACTTCAGTCATCAATCATCCAACTTCATAAAGTGAAAAATAATGGCAACTTCTACTTTTGGGAGTTTTGGTTAACTTACAAAGAGATGGAAAAGGAGTTTGTTTGCTTAAAAACTCTCTGTCAAACATGACGGCAACAGATTTTACTATGTTGAGATGGACATAGTTTTGTTTGAACCAGTCTTCTAAGAATAATGGTTAAATTAAAATTAAATTAAATGCTTAAACAGCATGCTAGAAAGGAAATACTAATTCAAAAGGACACTTCAGACAAATAAAATTAGAATTAAAATAAAAATTTACATATGGAGACACAGTATGACATATTACAACAACAAACTGGAAATCATTATAAAGCTTTTGTATTTTGTGGTGTATTAAAAAGTACAAAAATCCAGTCTTAAGGATTTGAATTTTGCACCTTTAGGATAATTTATTACAAGCTAGTCATTCTGGTTGCACATTTTCTGTGGTTTATAAAGTTAATACTGTCAACAGTGACTAAGAAGCACACTAGGCAGTCCATACAGCCTACCTTGACCTTGCAAAGGCTTTCGACACAATACCTCACTCGGGTATTGTAGAAAAACTTACCAGCTTAAATGTAAACCCATATGTCACAAGATGGGTTGCAAACTGGCTTAAGGACAGAACCCACAAGGTTAGAGTTGCTGGCGCTATGTCAGACTCCAAGCCGGTCACAAGTGGTGTCCCACAGGGCTCGGTCCTTGGCCCCCTATTGTTCGGCATCTACTTCTCAGAAGTACAGGCCAACATGGGAGGACTTTGGCTGACAAAGTTTGCAGACGACTGCAAACTGGGTGCCATAGTGGAAAGTGCATCGGACACGGATATCCTTCAGAAGGGACTCACGGAAACAGATAGCTGGTGCCAGAGCCATGGCCTGAAGTTAAACGCCAAAAATTGTATAGTCATACCCTTCGGGAAAAACAAGGTAACCCCAAGCTACCATATAGGTGGCAATCCACTAAGCACAGAAGAGGTTATCAGGGACCTGGGGACCCAGGTTGACAGTGGCCTTTCTTTTGACACTCACGTTGCTAAAGTGGTTAGAAAGACCTTCTACATTGCCCACCTGATCATGAAGGATTCACATCCAGATCTAGCGAGGTCATTGTTCCCTGTACTCTTCACTTATCAGACCAATGATCGAGTACAATGCCCCATTCGGGATGTATCTCACCCGACATCTGCAGCAATTGGAGAGACCCCAAAAGTTCCTCACCAAAAGGATAAAGGGACTCCAAAATCTGTCATATGCTGCCAGATTGAAGAAACTCCAGCTCTATTCAGTCGCATACCGTCTGCTCAGAGGTGACATGTGCCTGACATACAAGGCCATGTCCAACCCGGAATTAATGGACATGCTCCACCTCAAAAAATCCAAATCCACCAAAACCACTAGAGCAAGCGACTTAAACCTTAGCACGGATATAAATAGGAAGTGCTGGAGGGATAGATTTATCACTCAGAGAGTCCCTATGCTGTGGAATAAAATCCCGGTCCATGTGAGGCAGAGCACCTCGCTGGCTCTGTTCAAGAGAAATCTTGACCTGTGGATGGGAGATCGTAGGTTTACCCCGGGAATCATCTCTGTGTCACTGCTGGACAGAGGCACAACAAACTAATGGACACAGTATTTTTTCATATAAGGGGTGGCGTAAGCCACAAAAATTTGGACTAGGCTTATAAATGCCTTAGGGCAGATAGCCTAGTATAAACCTATGAACCTATGAACTACCATTAACAGGCTGGGCATTAAAAAAATGTTCCTGACTGCTCTCTTGCTCCTCATTTGAGAGAGAAGGAAAACATTCACCTCAGTTGTGAAATGCAGTTAAAAATCCAACTGTGGTGTCCATCAAATACCAAGACTGTTCAAAGACAGCCGTGTTTTTCAGAACAATCAAAAATAGATTACTTTTCTAAAACATTAGGGTGTATCAGTAGTCCTTCTAGCTTCAAATAAGCACGATATGCAACATCCGAGTTGAAAGGGATTACTTTCAGCAAAATCTCAGCTGATAGTGCTATGTTGAACAGCTTTTCCATGTGTGGCAACAGAAGTCATTCTGCTCCTTCAAAGTCCCATATACCATATAAGGAAAGAAATTCAGAATTTCATTTTGTACGCAGAATGCAGAATGTCTTCAGCTGTCGAATGATTATTATGAAGCTCTTCATCTAGTGACAGAATCTACACTCCAGTTAACCAGTACAATTGATGATTGACTTCAAACTATAGGCAGTTTTAGATAAAGAAGACATAAGGGTTTCTGCACCTAAGAATTCAGCTCTGAGTGGTTTGCAAAGGACCTATACACACTGAACTATAATGACAAGTATGTGACACCAAGCCAGGTATAAGTAGCCAGGAAAAGCACTGAGGCAAAGCTTTGGCAGTATGATGAAGTACCTTCAATCTAAGTGCAGAGTTCAGTTGTAAGTAACTCTCTCCTGCTGATCTATGGTATTTATGATATAAAGAAATGAGGAAGGAGAGGAAACATGATATCTTTTTATATCCAAGATGCTGCTTGTTTCTAACTTGTTATATTTGATCCTCTCCTCTTTTTCTCAGGTCTACCACCCAGAGTCCTGTCTTCTACTAAAACAGCTGCTATCTTTGGGCAATGTATAAGGAAGGAATGAAAAATGGTATGGGGTAGTCAGCCTTCCCCCACCTTCTGTATTTCTCTGGGATCCTACCAGTCTGCCCACTATAAAAGAGTGGTTAAGCATGAGAATATACCACTTGACAACTCTCTATTTAATTTGAGTTTAGGAAGGGAGACTTATTGTGTTTCTCCTTGGTCAGTGCTTCCACTGTGTTTTGCCGAGGATGACATCCCCATCTCCATCATGTTTCTAGTTCCATCCCCATCTCCATCATGTTTCTAGTTCCATCCCCATCATGTTTCTAGTTCCATCCCCATCATGTTTCTAGTTCCATCCCCATCTCCATTATGTTTCTAGTTCCATCCCCATCTCCATCATGTTTCTAGTTCCATCCCCATCTCTATCATGTTTCTAGTTCCAACACTTTTTTCTTGATACTGAAGGAGGACTGCTTGGGATAAGCCAGCCTCTTAATGTAATACTGCTGTTAATACTATTTGGCATGCTACTGGCATCTGAAAAAAACTCTGCCTCTATACAGAGTATTTTGACAAACCTTTTCTACTACTTTATTTCTACTGTACAGAGGTTTCTTCCTCTGCAGAATTGCTGCCCTAGCACTACTTATTACACATAAGCCTGAAAGCAAGTTCATAAGGCACCTATGGCATTGCTCATTCAAAGACTGGATAAGCAACTCTCAAAGAAACAATGGGAGGATTTATGTATGGCTCCCAGATATGCAATAAAGTCTAGAAGATTTAGGATTTTTGCTTGGAAGTGCTTGCGCAGGAATTTTTATACCACAAGCAGTCTTCAAAGAATTTTTCCTCAGGTAGATTGCAAATGTTGGAGGAGTGATGAGGACGAAAGTGGTAATTGGGAACATATTTCCTGAATGTGTAATGAGTTAGCAGACTTTAAAAACTCCCAAACTATTCTGTTAGAAATACTAGGTGAGCAAATTGGTGTAATTAAGGAAATGATTTTTCTGAGCTGTGATTCAGAATTGGAATTGCCTAGACATAGTGAGGCCTTGCTAAGTTTAATTATGGTGACTGCCAAAAAACAATTACTAGAAAATAGAAATCATAGTAGTGAATATAGTAACAGTGATAAAGGAACTGGAAGTGGGATATTTAGGAAAGGGTAGGAGCAAATTACATAGAAAAAATGGGAACTGCAGGAACAAAACATAAAAATAATGTTATGGGCTGTGTAATGTTCTGCATAGAAGATTATATACAATGTATAATGTTTGCAACTGAAAATATGCCAATATGGTTTGTTTTCATTTACATACTAAATATATGACTGCCTGTGTCATAAGTGATAATTCAATAAAGATGTTTCTTAGTTAAAAAAAGCATTGCTCATTCAACCAAAAACAGTTAAACACACAAAATTAAATATTCACAAACTAATTTAAGATCAGGAGTTAATTAGTGACCATGTTATTTTATTTACATCATGCTACAAGTCTTAACAATTGGACCAGTGACTTCTCAGCCTTTCCTGCAGTCTATTTTATTGAGCAAATATAATAAACTTTAGGTAATCCATTACAAGTCAACATCCTCTTCAAGTTCAAATTCTATGACAACATCCCATGTGCACTCCTCCTTTTTTTTGCTATGAAGTTCTGTTTCTGATAGTTCTCAGTTCCATATTTTTAATCTCTGTAATAATTTTCATCTGTCTTATTGATGATTTGTCTTTAGTTTTCCATTTTCTCATTCAATGACAATGCATTTCATTAGTACATCTCATTTTTGGGTCTAATACAGGTGCTAGCTGCAACGTGCTTGAAAAGGCAAGTGTTTAAACTCCCATTAGCCCGATCTTCAGTTTCTACCTAGCCCTCCAAGCACCTAACCCTATAAAATTGTATAGTGCTACCAGAATCGTAACTCTAACCCAAAAATACCCTTCCAGTTCCCAGCCAAAGTCCTCACTCCATCACCCGAAGATTCCACTGATCCTTACTATTCCTAAAGTCCTTGAATTTTCCCTAAACCACCCCCCCTCCCAAAACCTAAATTCCCCAATTGCTCCAAACTTTAAAACTTCCCTCCCATTCCCTGAAGCTAAAGCTCCCAACCTGCTTCCTAACCCTAAAATTCCACTTCCATTTTCTCCACTGGTGCTGCACTTACCTCTCTCAAACCTGAATAATGTGTTTCGGGAAAATGCAGCAGCTGCTTGCCCGAACTCATATTCGAGTTTGAGCATAAGTAACAGTGTACATGAGCTGCAAGATGCTTGAGTCCCTGGCTTCAAGACCATGGTTTCTGAGAGCCTGTAGTAGACCCATTATTTTCACAGCAACTCAGCAAAGACATCTTTACACTGAGGTTAACCTCTCTTCTAAATATAAGACTTACACTTTATTCAAGTCATTTTTGTATAGAAATAGCTCCTTATGTTCCCAGGATATATGTTCCCAAGAACTTTGTGATGAACCATCACATCTCCAAAATATGCCTCTTGTTTATGGAAACATTTTATCAAGTCTCATACGGGTATAAAAATATTTACAGAAATATTTCCATTAAAAAATTCTAAATATTCTTGATTTATTTGCATATCTAGGAGTAAGACATATTTCTCTCCACTGTCCATCTGTAATATCTTTATTTAATTATTCACTCCATGCTACTGTTAAACTTTGTATTGTCTTGTCTTTTCAAATCTAATACTGTCTATATGTTCTACTTAATACTCTTTTCTGGTCTGCCATTTCTGTTTAAGTTTCAGCTATGACATCTACTATTTGTGCTTTAACAGAATTACTTTTCAACATCTGCATATCTTCCTAGAACTCTAATATTAGACCTGTATATGCAAACTGATCTAAGTTCAAGAACACCAAAATTTGTCTAGCTTCAATCCATTTTATTGCCTCATTTCCTTTTATTATTAGCTTCCCAAATATTGAATCTTTGTTCTTTTTTCTTTAAATGCTCATGATGTTCTCCCTTGGTCTTTCTTATTAATATATAAAACATATTGTCATTATTTTATTTTTAACATAAACACTTGCTTACTACTTTTATATATAACAAGCTGTATAAAATATTCATATCCTAGGCTTGCCCATGTGATCCTGTTGTTACCTCATTGGACACTATGTCTATCATGCTTTTCCATGTGGGCATACACTCCTTACTTCGAGTCAAATACATTAATCCAGGTTGTGAGGCCTTTGCCTCCAAATTTGGAAGATCCACACTGCCCTGTTTCTTCAACTGCATTAGTTTTTCCCAATGCACTATTTACTTTTTGTTATCCCAAAGTAACTCCTTAATTTCATTTACATATTCTTCCATATATGGTCTCTCAGTTGATACACAGAAGCCTGACTTTAATAATAAAAACAAACAAACAAACAAAAAAAAACAGTGTGATGAAAAACATCTTGTATCTCATTACCAGTGTCCATAAATAACAGTTTCCATAGCCTTTTCTTCTTTTCAATCTTTTTAGAAGTTTCTTCCCACATTTCATTAATGGCTTAACATCCCATTTCAACCAACTTCTCAAATATTTCATCTTGACAAGACTTCAAAAAATGGGGAGGGGCACAGTTCATCACTACAGCCTTTGCTTTTGTTTTATTTAATTTATATACGATTATAACCCGCGGTGGTGGTGCTGCAGTAGCGTTGTCGCCTCGCAGTATGACGCTGTCCGGTTCGATTCTCAGCTAGATCGTCTTCTGCGTGGAGACATGTGTGAATGGGCGTACCTTCGTTGAAGGTTGTACATCAGAGCTGGTAACTTGGCATGTAAAAATCAAGTACCAATCATTAGCGGACCGGAGTTCCGCTGTGGCGACCCCTAACCGGGAAAAGCCAAAAGACACAAACTTTATATACGATTATAATGTTAAAAGTATTTACATTTATCAAATATACTTTTTATATCTTGTTCTGGATTAGTAAAGTACAGTTCCACTAACCTGTAACAGTAGATGGTAACAGAACACCCTGCCTCACTGGTATATGGGTAGTAGTACTTTGCTACCCTCCTTCTGGTAGGCTACTAAAGCTCAGAGTCCTTCCCACTGCCTGTCTGTGGGTGCAATGGACACAGTTCTGGCAGGACAGGGACTGCCTTACAAACCCACAGACAGGAACCTTTCAGTTTTCTAGGGTTCAATAGGAAGAGAAGATGCAAACACAAGCTTTGCAAACACATACTGTTCCAATACCAATAAAACACACACACACACACACACACACACACACACACACACACACACACACACACACACACACACACACACACACACCAATAAACCCACACATGCACACACACACACACACACACACACACACACACACACACACACACACACACACACACACACCAATAAACACAGAGCTAAGTTCAACAGCAATCCAAACACTAAACCTTGTACATTCAAAGAAGTGGGTGGGCACTGCCAGTAAGTCAGTGTGTTCTCCTATTACAGATAAGTAGGACTTACACAACTCTACTATGCTAAACAAACACACTGCCTTACTGGCATAAAGGTAGATTCCAAAATCTTCCCCAACCTGGGAGGATAAGGGTCCAGGAGCCCCCTGGAGAATGATCCTAAAGAATCTTGCTCTGGAACTAGAACAGGCATCCAGCTTGTAGTGCTTCATAAAAAAGTATGAAAAGAGAAACAAGCAGCTGCCTCCAGGATACTTGTAGAGTCCACTCCTTTCCAACACGCCATTTAAGAGGAAAAGGCGGTGGTGGAATGTGCTTTTACCTTGCCTGGATTTGCCTTGCCATGGTGGGTGCTACAAAAAACAATACCAGAGGCAACCAACTTGCAATGAATTGTTTAAAGACAGGTTGACCTCTCTTTGCTCTTGTGTAGGAAATAAAAAGCCTTTCAGCCTTCCTGAGTTGGTTTGTTATGTTGAGGTAGTACCCAAGCTGCCGTTGCACATTCAGTGTATGAAGTATCTTCTTTCCCTTATTCTTGGGTTATGAGAAGAACACAGGAAGGTTAACAGCCTGATTGAGAGTTAATTCTGAAACCTCTTTTGGAATTAAAGAGGATAACATAACCCTATTCCTGTGGAAGATAACATAAAGTTGTCCCACTACAAGCACTTGCAGCTCAGAAACTTGCCTTGCAAATATCAGAGCAATAAGCAAAACAGTTTTCTACATTAAGAGCTTCAATTCAGCCTGAACAGTAGGGGTCAAAGAGTGATAAGGTCAATTTTTCCTCGACATAGTTGAGATCCCAAGAAGGAGGAATTTGATTGCAAGAGGGTCTCATATGCAATATTTCTTTCATGAACTATTTTGCAAAAGAGAAGAAGAAAGAGGGGGATTCAATGGCAGACATGCAGAAACGGCCACTAAATGCACCTTAATGGATGCATACAGTAAGCCATCCTGAAGTAGCTCACATAAATACTTCAAGATCAGAGGAATGTTAGCTTCAAGAAACATTCTGTAAAAATTTGGCCACCACTTAGAAAACCTCATCCATCTGCAAACTTAAGATTTTCTAGTACCAGATTTTCTGACCTCCTGCTGCACATCCTCATGAAACAAGTACCTAAACAGAGTCAAGATTAAATCATCTAGGCTGTCAGTTACAGTTGTTCCAAATTGGGGTGCACCCATCACCCTGAGACTGTGTGAGCACATCCAGATTGTGAGGAAGTATGTGATAACTGCCTTTGCCCAATACCATTACAAGGGTGAACCAATATTGCATGGGCCAATAGGGGGTCACCACAATGACTTTTGGCATTTCTAATCTTTAGAAGTACCTTGTGAATCAGTGGAAAGGGTGGAAAAGCATACAGGAGCATTCCCCGACTAAGAGAACAAGAATGCATCTGTCCTCCACGTAAGGCTGCAATGATGTCTAGAACAGAATTTCTACATCTATCTGTTTTGAAAGGAGGTGCGGGTCTGCCCAGGATCTGTTTAGTCTGTCTGCCACAACATTTTGCTCTGATGGGACGTACGAGAACGATGTAAAGCCAGCTCCCAGGCCATCTCTGCCAACTGGCACACAGGGTATGACCTTGTAGCCACCCTGTTAATTCAGGTATGACATCACTGTGGTGTTGTCCTTAACCCCAAGAAGAGGACACGGCATCCACAGACAATGAAAGACTTTCAAAGCTTGGATTACTGCCAACATTTCTTCATTACTGATGCGCATTCATACATCCTTGGGCTTCCAAGTGGCTTGTACTTGTACTCCCATAGACTCGGCTCTCCAACTGAAGTCACACAAATATGTCTACACAGATTGCTCCAGAATAGGTGGGAAGAACTAAAGAAATGAGTTGACAGCAGTGCTTTCCACCAATTTAGCTCTTGTCTGAAGAAAGGCAGCACCAGAAACTGTAGGTGCTGGGTCCAACAATTTCATACATATCACTGAATTTTCCTGATGTGGAGATGGGCCAATGGTATCAAAAGAATCATGGATGCCATCAGTTCTAGAATTTTTAGGTGATCTCTTGCCAAGGAGACTTTCCTCTTGTGAAATTCCTGAATCATCATCTGGTTGGGCAAGACCTTATCTCCAGGGAAATATACCATTCTTTTCTCTGTGTCAATTAAGCACCCCAGGAAGATGAGTCTTTGTGAGGGTGTCAAGTATGGCTTCAGCGTTTCAACTTGAGCTCTAGCTGACAGACTAAGATCAAAACCTTCTTTAGGAATTCCAAACACCTGGATGCAGACTGCACAGATCGGCAAGTCATCCAAGTAAGGAAAAATATGAATACCAAGAGCCCAGCAGTGAGCCACTACTGGAGCAGGGATTAGTTAAACCTTCAAGGTGCAGTGGCTAGCCCAAAGGGCACTGCACAGAACTAATAATAATAACCAGACACAGCAAATCTCAGATATCTGCTGAAGTGATGAGCAATGGGGATATGATGGTATGCATCCTTCCAGTCCAGTGTCACAATGAAGCAATGGTCCAGAAGAAGAGGAAGCATTATCTGCAGGGTGAGCATCTTGAACTTGGGGACCTTGATAAATGCATCCAGAATGATAGTTCCAACACCAGTCTCCACAACGGCTTTTTTTGGGGGGGAGGGGTGACAGGAGCCAAACAGCAGCATAGTCAAAGGTTGGAAGGACGGTCATCCTTTCTGGGAAAAAGTAGCCCCTATTTCTTAGGTTTGGTGGAGATCTCATCCTGTTTACTTCTGGTGTCTTAGTTTTTCTTCAGCTGGGACGTCTCTTTGTAGGGCCACTGAACATTATCCTGCTTACTGGGGGAAACTTGGGGATATAGAATATTTTAGATACCTCCTGCATTAACTTACCCCATCTAGGGACAGGATCTTATTAGTTGCTGAACCAAACACACAATCAGAATCAAGTGGAGTATTCATAATCTCATTTTTTAACTTATCAGAAAAGTTTTGGCAATGCAACTAAGCATATCTCCTTAATACCGCTGACTTCACTGCATTTCTAGGCAAAGTGTTGGCCCCCTCCAAGGTACTCTTTAAAGCATGGTTAAACTCATAAGAAATATTGGAAACAATCTGTCTCACATAGCTTTTCTACTTAGCAGGTCACAATGCAGCAACCTCTTCAAAAGTACGCATACACCTTAACACAAATTAGTACATAAAACACTGGTATTTAAACACTTTAAAAGCTATCTTGCTGGATTGCACCAGCTTATTTCCCTATGATTCTAGCCACTAGCCTATTTTATCTTGAGCCTGGGTTTGATGAAGACATAGTTTTTTAATGGTAAGATCACTGGTGACACAGAAGCAGGGTCCACAGACAAGGGGGCTTGAAGGCCAGGCATGGCCAAGCACACCATGAATATCTTAATAATTTTTAGGCACAGCAGTACTGAGCAGAGGAGAATTGCAAGCTTTCTTAAAAACATCTCCCAATGCTGGGCTCAACGAACAGTAGAGCACTACGTCCAAGGCCTCAATCTCCCAAAGATCATATACTCTGCAGCCAGTGATTGCTCCCAATTAAATACATCCTTAAATCTAGCCAATATTTGGAAAAAAGAAAACATCCATTTGGATTTCTGAACATGTTTTACCCCAGAGGAAACTGAATGGTCAGACTCAAACCTCAGATTCAAGATCCCTTTCAAAATCAGGATCCTGGGGTGGTTGAATGCGGGTAGCAGCGCCGGTGTTACTCATAACCTGGGTCTGCATCCAGCAATCAACAACCTGAATAATGGATCAAGTTACAGGCTCCAACTCAGACAAAAAAAAAACACAGTCAGAGACTCTTGCTCTGTAACATAGTAGATCTATCTCTTTTTTCAATGCAGTGCCATAGCAGAAGAATCCCTGGGGGGCACATATCAATGCTGGCAAAAGATTCTGTGCCCCTGACTTCCCCTGCACTAAAGAGTTTGATTCTCCCATATCAGAACCAAGCAAAGTTACAGCCCCGGAGGATGTATCTGACCCTCGTATTGTGCACAGCTGTGGTACTACCACCACACCAGGGGATCTGGAGGCAAAGAAGGCAACTTGTCCAATAGCCTGCTAAAGGCACAACATGTTGGCTGAGGCATAGACCTAGATTTACTATAAAGTTTGTTTAGGTGCAGAAGGGGCAGATGGTGGTAGGGGAGAGTCTGTATCTGAATCCATCAAGTCAGGGGACAAAAAACTAGCCAAAGCAATACCAAACAATGGCTGCATAGGCAGCCAGCAATAAGTGAACAAATTCCACTGTTCTCCCTCTAAATAGCACAAATTCCACTGTTCTCCCTCTAAACAGAAATCTGAAGTTTATTTCTGCAGGGGGGACTGTTTTGAACAATGCACTGAATAAAATCATAGTAGTTTCAGAAACATAGTTCCAAGCAAAAAATTAATGCACAAAAGTCCTGTTTTTGTAAAAAGAAGGCTAGTTTCAGTCTAAATGAATGGATACAGCCGAGAACAGTATAAGATAAGAAATGCTTTGACTGCAATTAGGGGTACAGTGAATAGGCAGGAGGGGGTTGAAATTTACTGGAGAAAACTGGCAAAGGAACCACGGTACTGGGAACAAATAACTAGATAGGGAAAGGTAACAGAATGGGAGGAAGTCAAGAAGACATTTGGACTGGAGGCTAGAGACCGCCTTCCCTACCAGGGACTGATACCAGACTAAAGGTAAAGAGAAAGGGACTCCTAAGTGAAAGACTGCTGTTGTGGTAGAGTTTTTAGATGAATCCAGAATATAAGCTGCTGCTAAAAAAGGGATACTTGCTGGGGCACATAAAATATTGCACAATAACTATACGAATCAATCACAGGAGGTTAAAAAAGATTGAGAGAACAGAGACTGGACAGATAATTCACAAGGGAACAATGGGAAGACATGTGGCTCCCAAATTTGCAACAAAGTTAAAATGGTTCAGGATTTTTCTGTGGAAGTGTTTGCATTGGTATTTTTATACTGCAAGCAGACTCCAAAGAAGTTTTCCTCAGGTAGATAGCAAATATTGGAGGTGTGATGTGGAAGAAACAAGTAATGGTAAACATATGTTTTGAGAGTTTAATGAGATGGCAGATTTTAAAAATTCCCTGCAGAGTACTCTGTAATAAGTATTAGGTAAGCAAATGGCTGTAACTCAGGAAATTACTCTTTTGAGCTAGGACACAGGAAATGAATTGCCTTGATACAGTAAGGCCTTCTTAAGTTTAATTCTGTTGGCTGCCAAAAAAAAAAAAAAAAACAATTACTAGAAAATGAGCTTTGGCCAGCTAAGACCTACATGAAATCAAATCAACTAGACGTGTAAGTGAATTTAAGTAAATCTTTATCTGCACTTTTTTCAAATAATACAGCATTTAAATTGATTTATTTGTGTTGCATTGAATGCTATCTAGCTGGAAGTTGTGGCTCTGTTTTTTCAGTTAATGCTTGTTAGAATTCTTGAATAGCCAGTGATAAATGGAGGTAGTTCACTTCATTGTTATTCGATTTCTGCCTTATATAAGTGGTACATTTTGGATTATTTTCTGCTTAAACTCTGAGCTTTGGCCAGCTAAGACCTACATGAAATCAAATCAACTGGATGTATAAGTGAATTTAAGTAAATATTTATCTGTACTTTTTTCAAATAATACAGCATTTAAATTGATTTATTTGTGTTGCATTGAATACTATCTAGCTGGAAGTTGTGGCTCTGTTTTTTCAGTTAATGCTTGTTAGAATTCTTGAATAGCCAGTGATAAGTGGGGGTAGTTCAATTCATTGTTATTCAGTTTCTGCCTTATATAAGTGGTACATTTTGGATTATTTTCTACTTAAACTCTGAGCTTTGGCCAGCTAACACCTACATGAAATCAAATCAACTGGATGTATAACTGAATTTAAGTAAATCTTTATCTGCACTTTTTTTTTTAAATAATACAGCATTTAAATTGACTTATTTGTGTTGCATTGAACACTATCTAGCTGGAAGGTGTGGCTCTGTTTTTTCAGTTAGTTCTCCACCCACCCTCCCTGCTTTTGTTTTGGTGTTAATCTTGGTGGCTTTGAATCTGCCCGCCCCTCTTGTAAATTTGCATTTGGATACTCCTCCTGGGCCCATCTCATTTGCTCATTCAAAAAAAAAAATTTTTTTTGCACTTTTTTTCATCTGCTTTTACTGTATTTGTGTTTCTTCCTACTTTATTTTGCTTTTGCGTCATCTTAAAAGTACGCAATTGTATTTATTACTGCTTGGTGTAACTATAATTCTAAGCCTTTTGGTTTAAGCACTTGGGTGCTTTACATTAAGAAGGTTTGTGGTCTGCACTGTTGTGGCAGGACAGGTAGCTTACATCCTTCTAAGTTGGGAACTGCTGACTGAAGACTCAGTGTCTGTTATTCTAAAAGTGTATTAGTTCTGGATTAAGCACTTGGGCTTCAGGCCAGTTATTTTACATTAAGAAGGTTAGTGGTCTGCACTCTTGTGGGACGAGAGGCTGGAGGGTGGACTCTGCCCTTCTGAGCTGGGAATTTCTGGTTAAAGGCTTATAGTGCCTGCATATCTGAACTGTTTCTTACTGAAATTGGTGTGCCTTGTTTGCTGTAGCATAGACTAGATCCAGGCCTGCTGAATCTAGCTTTGATTGCATAACTTCAGCAATAATCCAGGCCTTCTTAAAAGTATTCAATTGTATTTATTACTGCTTGGTAGTAACCTGATTAAAGTGCAACTATCATTCTAAGCCTTTTGGTTTAGGCACTTGGGCCTCAGACCAGTTGTTTTGCATTAAGAAGGTTTGTGGTCTGCACTGTTGTGGCAGGACAGGTAGCTTACATCCTTCTAAGTTGGGAACTGCTGATTGAAGGCTCAGTGTCTGTTATTCTAAAAGTGTATTAGTTCTGGTTTAAGCACTTGGGCTTCAGGCCAGTTATTTTACATTAAGAAGGTTCGTGGTCTGCACTCTTGTGGGAGGAGAGGCTGGAGTCTGCCCTTCTGAGCTGGGAACTTCTGGTTAAAGGCTTATAGTGCCTGCATATTTGAACTGTTTCTTACTGAAATTGGTGTGCCTTGTTTGCTGTAGCATAGACTAGATCCAGGCCTGCTGAATCTAGCTTTGTTTGTATAAGTTGAGCACTAATCCAGGCCTTCTTTTTTGGAGAAGGTTCCCCTGCACCCCAGTGGCAGGAGTGTGCAGTTAAAACTTGTCTGACTGAAGACTACAGGAACAAGGCTCAGTTTTGAAATTTTTTTACTGGTTAATTGGGTAATTTGTTTAAAAGCCTTTTCTGATTGCTTGTAGTCACCTAAAGCTGTTTAAAGTGTATTTTTTACTGTTTGTAGTCGTTTAAAGCTGTTTTAAGTGCATTTTTTACTGTTTTTGCCTTATCTTTTAAAATAACATTTTTTTCCTTGTTTCCCACCTTTCTAAGCTAGTATAGTCCAGTTTTCAGGCTAGTGCTGAATTCAGGGCTGTGTTACATATTTCTGAGTTGCCCATACCTTACTAGGATAGAGGGAGGTTTCTCTGTTCACCTGTGAGAGAGGGAGCTTTGAGTAGCCATCTGTCCCTGGAGGAGTGGTTCCAGCCCAGAAGTTAGTAGTTTATAGGCCATTTTGGGCTAATTTCTATCTCTTTCCATTTCCCTGCTGTAAAAACCACGTTTGCACGGTTTTGCACATCCAGGCAGCGCCGGTTTGCAAGGGCTAAATTTATCCTGGCTCCACCAAGTCTCCTCTTCAGTTTTTCCCTTGAAAGTAGTCTAACTCTCAACCTAAGTATTTAAAAAGCATCCTACAGTCCAGCACTTGCTCATACCTAATAGCAAGCACTAATACACCCCGACACTTGATTGCCTAGCAGGGCAAGGCTCATTATTCACCCCTCACCAACCAAGCGACTAAGCAGCTCACCCTACTATTCAGGCATGACCAAAGGGCAATTTCAGATATACTCTCCAGTACAGCTGGTGAACCTGGGTATCCTGAGGCAATGTTACAACTGCCTCATGTACACAGACAACCCTCTCCTCCTACCACAAAACATTAACATATGCGAGAGATGCAATTGTATAGCTAAATTGGAGGCTAAGCTCTCTCCACCCAAGACTGGAACAGGCAGTTATGAGGAGAAGGTTAACACTTGCACCACACCTCCAGCCTCACACAGACATACTAAACCAGCACTGGCAAAAATACACATAAATACACAAAATCATGCTTGGAGGCTCTAAATAAAAACCTACAAAGCAGACACCCAAAAAAACCTGCACCTCCTGTCACAGACCAGACAACACATAAAACACAAAATCAGTCTGCCGCACAATCACAGCCCTTAAGGCGAAATAACATACTTAACACATTAGTGATAGGCGACTCTACAGTCAGGCACACGCAAGTCCCACTCACTAGGCTGGACAAGGAGAAAGTTACTGTTAGCTGCCTGTCGGGAGCCAGAATCCGCCACATAACACAAGCACTCAGGTCACTCCAGAACAAGTACAAATATGACTCTGTCATTGTTCATGTTGGTGTGAATGACCTGAGACGTACTTCCCTGTACTACATGAAAAGAGACATGGAAGAGCTCTCTGATTATGTAACCCAGGTGGGTATGACCCTGACCCTGAGTAGCAGCCTGCCCTCACCAAGAATGATACCGCAGTATAAACAAAAAAATGATCAATTTCAACAATTGGCTAAGCTTCTGGTGTCATACAAAGGGGATCCAGTGTCTGTCAGCCTGGGATGACATGCTCGACAGGCCTTGTTGCTTCGCAGGAGACAGCTTGCACCTGTCACCCCTAGGCTTTTGAATACTGGCCAAGGCTCTTGCTGCCCCCACAGTGCCATTTTTAGCAAGGCTCAAAGGTCAAACCCACCTCTGTAAACAGCACAAATAAAAAAATGAGGGTTATGCTACTCAACGCCAAGAGTTTAAATCTCAAAATGCACGTGCTCAAAGCACTCCTCAGTATGGAGAACGTCTACATCTGTGCAGTAACTGAAACCTGGTTCAAGGCTCCACAGAGCACCCCAGCACTACCGGGCTACAACTCATACCACACATTTCAGCCACAGAACATGGACCGAAACACAAAAGGAGGGGGTGTATCCATATTCATCAAGGATACCTACACCTCCAGAATAGTGGTGCAACATGATACCTCCGAGATCATGCATGTGCAACTAACATCAGGCAAATCTGAAATGCAAATTGTGGCCTGCTACAGATCACCGTCCATGACCCAGGACCACCACTCCGTCTTTCTGGAGACACTGGAAAACATGAAGGTCCTACCGAACACCCTGATATTGAGTGATTTAAATTACCCTATCGTTAACTGGGAAAACTACTCAAGTACAAACTCCCAGGTCCAGCGCTTCCTGAAATTTATCAACTCAAATGCCCTGGATCAGCTGGTAAACTCCCGTACCAGAGGTGAAAACATATTGGACCTGGTCATCACCAACATGGGTGACAGGTGTTCCACACCAGAGGCCAACCCGTCACTGGTTAGATCAGACCATAAACTAATCACTCTGGATGTCCACACCACACCACCACCTCCAACCAAGGAAACCACAGTGAAAACCTTTTCTATAGCAAACTTCACCTTACTTAAGACAGAGGTGGTAAGTTTCACAGCCCCCACGCTAAAGGATAACAGTGTCCAAGATGCAGGAACCTTTCCAAATGCACTCTATGAGCACCTACAAGGATGCATGGATCGTGCCATCCCTAGCAAAACCAAGACTCATTTCCCTAAGAGACGGAAACCAGTTTTGTGGACCCCTGTCATAAACAGGCTATACAACAGAAGGAGGAAACTAGTTCAGAAAAAAAGCAACTCCCAAGAAGGAAAGAAATCCCTGATCAGTATCAGTAAGAAACTAAGGTCCCTCATAAAATCCTCCAAGGCTAACTTCGAAAGAAAAATAGCAAAGGATTTGAAAAATAACCACAAAGCCTTCTTTAGCTATGTCAAGAATCTAAGTGGCAAATTGCAGATATGCCCTGAGCTAGTGTAAAATAGCACAAAATATACTGAACCCACTGATATTGCCAACATCCTGGCAGATAGATTCAGTGCAAACTTCACCCCCCTCTCAGCCCCAAAAGGGCCCACAACAACACCGGAAAAGTGTAGTGTCCTGGAAATCACAGACGCACAGGTGAAAACAGCCCTTTCAAAAGCCAAAAGCACAGCGTCAATGGGGCCAGATGGTGTCCCAGGCTGCGTCTTGCACGAACTACAGAACGAACTAACCCCCCACCTAAACACACTGTTCATCCTCAGCCTCTCCACAGGCTACATGCCCATAAAATGGCACACAGCAACAGTTATTCCACTCCACAAAGGAGGGGCCACAATTGACCCTGGTAATTATTGCCCCATAAGCCTGACTAGCCTGGTCTGCAAGGCTATGGAGCACATCATGATGGAACTCATTAACAAAGACATTGGGAACCTCCAAACACTTGACCTGACCCAGTTCGGCTTTGTTAAGGGCAGATCATGCCTACTAAACCTGGTTGACTTCTTCGAGACAGTCACCAAGGCCACAGATGAGGAGAAGGTAGTTCACACAGCATACCTTGACCTCGCCAAGGCTTTTGACACCATTCCCCACTCGGGAATAATAGAAAAACTCACCAGCCTGAACATAAACCCCTATGTCACGAGATCGGTTGCCAACTGGCTTACAGACAGAACTCACACAGTAAGAATAGTGGGCTCCAGGTCCGACTCTAAACCAGTCACAAGTGGTGTCCCACAAGGCTTGGTCCTGGGACCCCTACTGTTCAGCATATACTTCTCAGAAGTACAGGCAAACACAGGAGGACTATGGCTAACCAAGTTCGCCAATGACTGCAAACTGGGAGCCATAATTGACTCCCTGGCTGACACAGACATTCTCCAAAAGGGCCTTACTGAGATGGACACCTGGTGTCAGAGTCATGGTCTCAAGCTAAATGCCAAAAAATGCATAGTGATCCCATTTGGGAAAAACAAAACACCCATAAATTACCACATAGGTGGCAGCCCCCTTAATACAGAAGAGGTAATAAGAGATCTGGGGACCCAGGTAGACAGTAATCTATCCTTTGACAATCATATTGCCAAAGTAGTTAGGAAATCCTTCTATGTAGCCCATCTAATTACTAAACGGTTCGCATCTAGAAATAAAGAGGTTATAGTGCCCCTCTACTTGTCACTCATCAGACCCATCATAGAGTACAATGCCCCCTTTGGGATGTACCTCACAAGATACTTCCAACAGCTGGAAAGACCACAAAAGTACCTCACCAAGAAGATTACTGGCCTCAAACATATGTCCTATGCAGCCCGACTGGAAAAACTCCAGCTGTACTCAGTGGCATATCGCTTACTCAGAGGTGATCTCTGCCTAACTTACAAAGCCATGTCCAACTCAGAATTGATGGACATGCTCCACCTAAAGAAATCCAAGTCACTGCGAGCCACTCACTCTAGTGAGCTCAACCTCACCACAACAATAAACAGAACATGCTGGAGGGACAGATTCCTGTCACAGAGACTCCCCATGCTTTGGAACACAATTCCTAACTACATTAGAAAGAGCCCCTCACTAACACTCTTCAAGAGAAACCTTGATGAGTGGATGGGTAACAGAAAATATACCCCTGGGATCACTTCACTGACTCTTCTTGACCGAGGCTCAGTTAATTAATCAATGGGGCGGCGAAAGCTGACACACTAGGCTTATAAATGCCCTCGGGCAGATAGCCTAGTACCTACCTATGAACCTATGAACCTATAAAATGGAAACCTAAACCAGTTGCAGCTGCTAAATACTGTAAAAGCGATACAAGAACTGGAAGATGGAGCTTTAGGAAAGGGAAAGAACAAATTACATAGAAATAAATGGAAATTGTGGGAACAATACATGCAGAATAATGTGCAGGATGAGGATGGAGGAATAGAGCAGGCAGCAATTGAGCAATTTATGTGATGTTGGACTGTTTATAGTTAGAAAGAAAGAAGATGTATGTACTATATAATGAATTTAAATGGAAAAATGTTAATATGGTTTGTTTTCTTTTCTATTAATGCACTTGTCTGTCTTAAGTGATAATTTATTAAAGGTGTTTACAAAAATTAATACCATTTCAGTTAAGGTTTGATTTACTCAATCATTAAACAGTTTCCTTTTCAGAAGGAATTGTGAAAATGCCAGTGTTTATCACAAAATACTTTTACTTGCTTACAAAACACAATTTGGATATATGAGTGATCTGGTATTAGTAACATGTGCTAAAAGCAAGTTACAGTATTCTTTTGATATGTATCATCTATCTAATCTTGCCCAGGAGCCACATTTCATAGAAAATATGTACATTCCATTTATTTCTGCTTTATTTTCATTACAACAGCAAGCCGCAAGCTTAAATGTATGCATAGATTACTCTGAGTATCTATTCTCAGCTGATATGCTATGGTGTCTTGGTCCTCCACAGCCATCTTCCTTATTTCCTATAGTATTCAAATTTCCTGCTACTATCACACATCCCTGATGAAAGGTTATAACATCTTCTGTACCATTATTTATATTCTGTGTCACTACATTTGGTGGAATCTATAATGTAGTCAGAGTCATTCTTATAACCTGCCAACAACCATCATCACTATAAATCTTCCCTACCTGTCCTTCATTTGTTCCCCAGTCTTTAATCTATACAATTAAGACCCCCTTGCTTTCATTCTTGTTCTGCTCCAGCAAATAAACTTTCTTTACCATTTTTCTTCACAAAAAAATTAATGTTCTCTTTGATTCTATTGTGCTACCTGTAGCATTATTCTCTTAATTCTTAAAAGTTAATTTATATTCCAAACCAATAAATCAAATTGTACCATAGTAAGAATTATATTTTATTTTGCCTAGCATATTAGTTATCTGTCTATTACAGACTCATCCTTCATAGACACTTTTTATAACGTTTTGTGCCCTTTTATATATTCTTCTGTATTATTGTTTCAAATGAAGGTGATCTTTTAAAACACACGCACACAAACGCATCCCTCTCCATGAAGTCAGCATATTAACTATATACATATGTTTTACAAAGCCGTAGAGCTGACAGAAACAGCCATGTAAACTTTTAAACTTTTTTCAGTGCCTCTATCACTCAAATTCTATTGGACAGAATAACACCTATTTTAAATCGCTGATCTTGTTTCTAAAGTTGTCCCTCTATTCATTTGCTGCCAGACAGCTAGCAAATACTTCAAATGGTGTAGTTGTTTTTAAAAGGTCAAGGTTCACAATTTAGACACTGTGAGTCCATCATCCTGCAGACTAGCAGAGCTTACCAAGGAAGCCTGTCTGTACCACACCTCTCAACTACTTTGTGCAAGAAATCTGAACAAAGCCTGACTGAATGGGGGACAAAGGCCCAAAAATTGGGACAGATTTTACATACTGCTGTTATAGCCTTAGAAAGTTGCTAAAGTAACAGGTTTGTGTTAGCATATATTTTCTGAAGGATCTGAAGTCTCAAACTCAAATATATATCATTATTTAGTGACTTTAATCCTCAGATCATCCCAGTGATTTGTCAGAAAACCACAAATTTTATGAGGAATAGACCAAAGTCAAAACAGGGGACTCCACCTCCAACAGCAGACGTGTAACCAGTGGTGTTCCACAGGGATTAGTCCTGGGACCTCTACTGTTTGGAATTTATTTCTCCGAAGTACAAGCAAAAAATAAGGTCTGTATCTGACAATGTTTGCTCATGACTGCAAACTGGGAATGATCATAGAATCCCCAAACAATGTCAACTTCCTACAAGAGGGTCTTATGCAAACAAATGTATGGTGCTAAAGTCATGGCTTTAAACTCAATGCAAAAAATGTATTATCATCCCCTTTGGTAAGAGCAATATTCCAGCTAACTAACATATCAGTAGAAACACCCTAAGCACGCACTTAGTGGTGAGAGACCTGGGCACACAGGTTGACAGTAACCTTAACTTTGATCACCATGTCTCCACAATGTTAAGAAGGGCATTCTATATTGCTCATCTCATAAGTAAGAGCACTGCCTCCAAAAAGAAATGTTATAACCTCCCTGTACTCTTCCCTCATCAGACCAATAATCGAGTACAATGCCCCTTTTGGAATGTACCTTTCCAAGCACCTGCAGCAAATGGAGAAACCACAAAGGTTCCTCAAAGGAGAATTCAAGGTCTTCAGCATCTGTTCTATGTGGATGGGCTGAAATCACTGTCACTTTACTCCGTTTCAAACTCTACTCAGAGGTGATCTCTGCCTTGCGTATAAGGCAATCTCTGACTCTGCTTTATTGGAAATGCTGCATATCATTAAGTTCAATGGCTCACTGGTTACTCATTCTAAAGACCTTAACCTGGTATATAACATTAACAGAACATGCTGGAGGGACAGGCATGTTTCCCAGAGGTTACCACACCTGTGGGACTGACTCCCAATTCATTTAAAGCAGAGCACCTCAATGGCCCTCTTGAAACACAATCTGGACAATTGGATGGGTAACCGTAAATTTACCCTGGGGGTTCCACCTCTGTCTCACCTGAACAGGGGAAATAGGTGCTAATCTTGGAAACAAGGGCAGGACTTGGCTAGGCTTGTAAGGGCCCTAGGGCCATTAGCTTAGTGACTTACTATGATCCTATGAACCTATGATACTCAGCAAGTGTTTGCAGTGCTCTATTTTTGTGACTCTTGCTATCTAACCTCTTTTCAGTCAACATACTTATGTAATTAATTCTGCATGCTTTCCCAGTGCCAGAACATGCATTATTAGATCTAATTTTATATAACATTGTCTGCTGATTTCATATTTCCTTTTACATTCACTCATTTACTCTACTCCCTCCACACTGTCATAATAACTTTATTATAAGCTAAAACAACATAAAGACACTTTGCAGCTTGGATACAGGGACTTTTATCAGACAACATGCAGAGTAGGTCCCCAATCAGTTAAACTTTTATTTCAAGTAAAGTTTTGACATATGTGCAATTATTACATTTAAATTAATCAAGTAGCTCCCTTCTGTCTAGTACACTTGACTCAATGGCTTTAAGATGACATGCAGAATCTACCTTACCTCTAAGACCATCACATCCCTTGCCATACAAATGGTTATCCTTTTTTAAACAGTGTCCCCACTCAATGTCACAGCTCATTGTTTTTTAGAGTCTTTCACTTAAAAAAAAAACTGTTTCAACTCCATTGTTTTATCTATCATTTTCTTTTTGGAAAACAGGAAAGGAGTTTGAAGGAAATTTCTCCCCTGAAGTGTCCATCATTGTTTTTTCTGCACCTGTTGACCAGTAGCTTGTGCCCTCACCACCTTTGCCTGTCTCTAGCTGCAGTTTTCTCTTTGCCAGTTCATCTTGTGCCTATTGAATGTCTGTGTAGGTTTTTAATCTAAGTGGATAAAAGACTTGAAGTAAATAAATAACAAAGCTAGGTTTTATTTCTCTGCAGAGTTGTACAGAATGAAGAAAAACATTTCTGCTTTAGTGTTTGTAATGAAAAGTCATCGTCCACATAAACTCTTGTGTCTCCAACCTTAAAGACTGTTCCCTTATTCCACAAAACAGAAAAAAAATTCCTCCTTTAGGTAAGTTTGCATTTAATCAGTATCATACCTCTCAACCTTTTAGCACATTAAATGTGGACAAACCTCAAACAATGAGTGCAAAAATGTCCAAAAATAGGGATGAATTTGAAAATTGTGTTTAGAAACTTAAAAGGTTGCTAGAATAACAGGATTTGTATAAACATGCATTTTCCAAAAGATATTAAGTCTGAAACTCAAATCTATGTCATTATTTAGTGACTTCAATCCTCAGTGATTTGCCAGAAAATCACAAATTGTATGAGGAACAGATTGAAAATATAAAGCAAATATCTGGACATTCTGTAAACAACAACTTTAGATTTGAGCGTTATGGTCAGTACAGATCACTGCAGTTTTTTTAGCCTCACATTGGGAATATTTACTTCCTTTGTTCTCTCTATTTTAATATAATCAATAGAAAGTATAGTCAATGTACTGAAACATTTTCTCACAAAGTCTTTGCAATCCTTCCTTCAGTTTGTTGTGGTACTGCTGTACACCTCAGGTTATATCTGTGTGACCTATCCTTTACTTCATCCAGCTTCTATGCCATTTATTAATATTTTAATTCCTGACCAACACATTTTCTTTTCATCTCTCTTTTTAGTTGTCTGCATATATACTACTTCTAAATGTCTGGTAAAAACGTTGTCTACTTCCTGCAGCCTTCTGTTATTTGTCTCTACATATTTCAACAAGGACTCACTTATCTTGAAAATCTCAAAATATATTTGGTCAATCTTTCTGTTTAAGGTGACTGAAGAGTTTTCTACTTCTGCTTTCATTACCATCTGCTTTTACCAGCTGTGGTCTCCCACGCTGATTTCTATCCTCCTCTGGATTTTCAGTTTCTTTCCCTTTCACTTCACTTTTCTTATCCTTGTCGACCTTCTGGACATCATGTATTCTTCAGCTAGCAATTTCTGTTAACAATTTACAGTAGTTTGTAAGCTTTTGCTCGTTTAAGCTGTTCTGTTTTTAACTGCTTACATGGTGGCTGCTGCTGCTTCTATCTTGAAACTCCTCAACATACATTTTTACCTTGTGTTTACAGCACAATAAAAGCACTTGGTGGTGGATGAACTGATAATGATCTGGTTTACCTTCTGATTCATAATGCACTGTTAGGGTACAGCTAATGAGATCAATTCACCAGAGCCTCTTCTGACACATCCCATTTCCATTCACTTAGAATGGAAGCAGTGAGAAATACTACTATGGTTGAGAACTTCTGGAAAGATTAGTTGAAAGTTTCTATTAGTGACAGTCGCAGGTCTGGGTTCTGTGTCATGATTTAAACATTGCAACAGGGTGTTTGTTTTTCTACTGCAAAATAGTGTTTAAATTAGGTGAAAACAACAGATTGCAAGCCAAATCGCAGCAATCTGCAATTTGTCTGAGGCAGGTCAGCTCGGACTCAGGTTTCAGTGGGGAGGGGGGCAGGTAGGGCCAGGATAGGTAGGAGGGTAAGGTGGGATGGGCTGGCTAGAGGAAGGATTGAAAAGGCTGGGAACAAACCAAATCAGTCTTCTTGATCCCTACCTGGACAGCTTGTAGCAACTGATCAGTGGATTGTTTGAAATAAGTGGTTTATCTTGGTACAAGGTAAGGCCCTCATTTTTGTTTGTTGATTTAATTACAACCTTAAAGGAAGTTATCTGTGGTAGGATCAGTTGCTGGGGGTTTTTGAAGCTGTTTTGGAAAGAGATGCTGGGGCAATTTTAGTATTAAGTTTGGCTGTAGCAACAGAGTGAAATGTTAGTATTTCTATTCTTAATTCCATTATCATTCAAACATGCTAATAGTTAAAGTTGTCTGTGTAATTCTAATGAGAGTTGAAAACAGTGGGTGGTTTTAGAACAATGTAAAGTCTTCCTTGTTGTTAGTTAATTGCAGGATTAAAAGGAATTCTCCAGGGTAAGAACAGTTGCTGTTTGAATCCTAGGTGTTTACTATACTTGGAGGCAAATAAGTGGCTTGAAAGCAGTTTTTACCAGATGGCAAACAGGCTAGTAATTAAGATTGCACAATAACATATTACATAAATCCTCAGTAGAGTATCAGGAATGTATTTATAGGTTTTTTAATCAGATTTTATTGGGTTAGTCAAAGTGCAAGGCAGCTAAGGCCTATGGAGACCGCATGGCTGGTCCAGGGAGTTGAGGCCTGCAGCCAGCCACATGGATGGGCTTGTGAATTGAGGCCTGCAGGAAACCACATGGCTAGGCTCAAGAGCTGAGAGGCCTAGTGAGCTGAGGCCTGCAGGAAGCCACATGGCTGGGCCTGTGGGCTGAGGCCTGCAGGAAGCCACATGGCTGGGCCTGTGAGCTGAGGCCTGCAGGAAGCCACATGGCTGGGCCTGTGAGCTGAGACCAGCAAGAAGCCGCATGGCAAGGCCTGTTAACAGCGGCCTGCATGGAGCCACATGGCAAGGCCTGTCAGTGAGGTCTGCAGGAAACCGCATGGCAAGGCCTGTGAGCTAAGGCCTGCTGAAGCAACATGGCTAGGCCTGTGAGCTTGGGCCTGAGGTACAGGAAGCATCAGTACACAAGAGCCCATGCTTGTAATTGTGGTAATTATTAATTTCCTGAATAGAACTCAATTCTAAACTGTGGTAGCGTAAGCATGGAGGGCTGGTTAGATCAGGTTACTCTCTACTGGTGTTAAATTCATTAAGGAAGACTGAAAAGAAGGAGATTTAGTAGAATCAGTCGGGTTAGTGAAACACAAACTTAGTTAAAGCACTTTACTACTTTGTATAACTATTAAAAAAAAAAACCCTAATTATCTAACGGGTATGTCTTGTGTTTTCACTGACTAGATGGATCCTCAAATGCAAACACAAATGCAGACCTTGTTGAGCATAAAAGGGAGATCATGGTAGGGGGATCTGTTTCACCAGATAGTAGGGTCAGGGCAGGTGCCTCAAGCAGTTAATGTTCAACCTGGGTGGACCCTGCCCCCGACCTCAAACAGGACTCAGCTCAGGATCCCAAGGGTTAGTCGGAAGTAATGGGAAAGATGACGGACAGGACAGGAATACCGGAAATTCTCAGAAGCATAAGGATAAGAAGAAACACTGCAAAAAAGAGGGAAGGTAAGAATATGCCTATTATGGATCAGAAGTGTTTGCAGTGGTTACAAAGCCAAGGTATATTAGATGAGGAATTAAGGTACTATGAATCTTTGCCTGGAGAACACTGCAAGGTTAATCAAATCATTTCACAGAGTCACGATACTTTGAGGGACATGGTTGGGATTGACAACAAGCAGACAGCGGAGGACTCTGAGTCAGCCACAACAGTAGGGGGCTCCATGGCTGGAGTTGGGTGTACCCAAACTAACAATGCACTTTTAGACCAGATGGGAGCTTTATTAGCTCAGCTCAAAGGTAAACAGGATGGTGATACAGTAATGCATCAAGGAAACAAGGGTCAGACTGTGCTGGAAGGGGGGAAGGGAGACTCAGAACTGGTTAAGTACAGTGGTGCAGTTACGTTAGAATTACCACTAGGTTTTCATTTAAGTGAAAAAGTGAAACAACAGATTGCAAGTGGGGAATACATAGATATATTTTCATTGCTGAACAGGGAGGATGAAGAAAAGGAAAGGGATAAGGATGGCAGGGTTGAATATTCAGTAGCCAAAAAGGAGGTTACAAGTAAGAAGAACATGGGAAAACTGGGCGATTGGTTACTCCATTTATGCTCAAATTTTAGGTGATAGATGTTCTGCTAAAGCAAAAGACATGTGGACGCATTTTAATAGGGTAACCACGATGCACTTTGCTCAAGGGGGCAACAGATGGTTGAGGTATGATGAGGACTACAGAAGGATGAGGCAGTCATACCCAGAGAGGTCTTGGGCATGGTTGGATTTGGGGCTTTTGTGCTGGCTAGATACAAGCGGAGATGCAGCAACAACAGATTGTGGTTTTCCAGTTAATCAGAATGGGTATAACACTTATAGGTTCGGTTTAACAACAGACAACCAATGGGACAGAACAGACGGGAGTGCTGGGAAGTGTTATCAGTACAACCGGTCAGTGTCGGAATCAACTTCAGTGTAGATTTAAGCATCAATGCATGGCTTGTGGTAAGGTAAACCACCCAGCCAAGGCTTGTTTTCGTCTCTCAAACCCCCAGAACAAAAGTTTTACTCACCCGCCACCTTTAAAGGGCAGCTCCATCTCCCAAGGGGATATTTTAAAGGAATGGCTCAAAGCGTATCCAGATAGAGAAGCAGCAGCATTACTACAAGAGGGATTCACCAAGGGCTTCAAGATACCAGCAAAAGGTAGGAAGCAAGGGGTTTGGGTCAAGAACTTGAAGTCAGCAGAAGAGCATCCGGAGATAGTTAGAGCAAAAATAAATAAAGAATTGGAAGCGGGCAGACTGGCAGGCCCATTTCCCTGCCCACCAAGAAGAGCATTTAAGGTTTCTCGAAACCTGGTGAATTTCTTATTCACCACTTATCCTATCCACAAGGAAATCGGTAAATGATTACATAAATGGGGTAGGGACTTCAGTGCATTATGGCCTTTTGATGAAGCTGTTAAGAAAGTCATGGAGAAGGGAAGAGGGGCCCTTATGGCAAAAGCTGACATAGAGTCTGCTTTCAGACTTTTACCCATTGCATCTAAAGACCAAGGGTGGTTAGGTTTGGCATTTGAAGGCCAGTATTTCATGGATAAATGCATGCCTATGGGTTGTTCAATAGCATGTGCTACTTTTGAGAAATTCAGTTCCTTCTTACACTGGTTGGTGGCTCAGCGGGTAGGGGAAGACAGAGTTGTTTCATTATTTAGATGACTTTCTATTCATTGGGAAGGAGGACACAGGGGAATGTCAACAAGCGTTGGATACATTTCAACAAGTATGCAGGGAGTTAGGGATAAAACAGAGGGCCCCCATTTAACAGATTGACTTTCCTGGGTATAGAGATTGATAGCTTCAATGGACAGTGCAGACTTCCTATTGACAAGGTGCAGAAATTACGACTACTCTTAAGTCAAGTGCTAACACAGAATAAGATAACCCTTAAACAGTTACAAGAATTAGTAGGGTTAATGAATTTTGCATGCAAAGTGATTCCTGTAGGCCATTTTTATGGCGTTTAGCTGCTAAGGGTCAGGGTGCACAAAGCCACACCATCGGATTAGGATCACACAAGGTATGAAGGAGGATCTAGGTGTGTGGTGGAGTTTCTTATCAGACTACAATGGGATAGCAATTTGGCAGGAGAGACAGAGTTGTTTACAGATGCAGCGGGGAATTGGCTTTGGGGGTTATTTTCAAGATCACTGGTTCAGCATGGAATTGAAAAACAGGGTAGATATTTCAATAGATATGGAATTTTTCCCAGTAGTGGTGGCATTGGAAATTTGGGGAGCACAAATGAAAAACAGAGTAGTCTGGCTGCGTTGTGACAACAATAGTGTAGTGCATATAGTCAATAATCAGCTGGGGAAAAGGGGTATTAGGTAGGATGATGAGATATTTTACATTTAAGTGTTTGACATTTAATGTGACAGTTAAGGCACAACACATTCCTGGCATCGATAACTCATTGGCAGATGCCCTTTCACACCAGTGCCAGTTCAATTATGGGCCTTATGGACAGACGACAATGGTTGCTAATGTGTAATTCTCTCAGTAGAAGAACAAGGGTAAGGTACAATAAATGTATACAACAGTTCTTGCAAACTAGAATAACCAGAGGCTGGGAATCCATTTGGCCTTTTCCACCTCACCAAATCAGGTCTTATATCATGGTGATGAAAGAAAAGGTTGGAGCCTGGGCAGAGCCAGAAGCACATTGTCAGCCTTGAATTGGTTCCATCAGGCCTTGGGTTTGGAAGATCTAGCTAACACTTTCCAAGTACGTGCGATGTTTAAAGGTTGGGGGAGACAAACACCCAAGAGGCTGGATAAGAGATACCCTATAGGTCCAGCTGTATTAAGCAAGTTATGGATTGCGGTTTCAGAGGTTTGTTTCTCTACTTATGAGGTATCATTATTTAAGGCTGCCTTTCTGCTGGCTTTTTGTGGGCATTTAGATGGTCGGAAATTGTCCAACCGAACAAGAAAAGCCAAGGGACAGTACTGCCTTTAGAACATGTACACGTGCTGGGTGATGACACCTGGATTTATGTGGCGAAATCTAAAACCGATCAGGAAGGCAAAGGTCAATGGGTAAGAGTAGTTACCCGGAGGGATTAGAATGGAATGTGACTAAAGTGTTATTGGAGTACCAGGGTTATAGGGGTTTATTAGGTGGACCATTGTTCTGCCATCAGCAAGGTGAACCACTTACACATTATCAGGTGAGAGCAGTCTTAAAGCAGGCAGTTAAGTTGATAGGCTTGGACACAAGCAGGTATACATTGCATTCTTTTCGGATAGGTGCAGCCTCCTATGCACATGAAATGGGGATGTCACAGGCAGACATTATGAGGATGGGTAGATGGAAATCCAAAGCTTATAAAAGTTATGTAAGGTGTAAACAACTCTAACTCTTGTTCATTGCATTTCAGCAGACAAATCCAGAACAGAAATACATCTGGATAGTTGGCCATTCCTTTGTTCGGAGACTTCACCTCTGGGTGCAGAACAGGCCGGGCTTACCCTTTCAAAGAGAACAAGCTCCAGGCAAAACAGTTTGGTATGGGGTGTCAGGAATGCGGTGGCACCAGCTTAGCACAGTAATGCAACAAGCAGCGAGAAGTGGTAAACCTCCTGCAGCCATCGGCTTACACCTAGGGGCAATGATATTGGTCAGCAACCAATACAAGATTTAATTAGTTCTATGGTACGGGAAATTAATTACATACATGAATGCTGGCCACACGCCATTATTTGTTGGTCAGAAGTGGTACAGAGAAAAAGATGGAAAGGGGTTAGGTCCATAAAAGCTGTGGAAAGAATGAGACGGAGAATTAATAATTCTATGGATAAGATTTTAAAGGCCATTAAGGGGTTGTACATTCCCCACCCTGGCATTCGGGTCTGGTGGCCAGATAGGTATGAGAAAGATGGGGTTCATTTATCGGAAAAAGGTTCACAGGTATTTTACAAGGAATTACAGGCAGTTTTAGCTCTGAAGGGCATTCACCTAGAGTAGGTTGAGATGTGCTGGCGGAAGGGAGGAACATTCCTCCCTTCTGTGGCGGAAGGCAGGAAAGGTAAGGGAGGCCAAGGCAAGTGGGGGGGGAGGTCACAGGACTTTTCAGCTGGACCTTCCACAGGCCAGACAGCCCCAAGGGATTGTTGCCAGGGGACTTATCAGCCCGGCAATGGCCCCCCTTGGCAGATTGTGGCAGGCCCAGAAGAATTGTGATGAACTGTGAAAAAGTTGTTATGAAATGGGTATGATACAGGATATCGACAGTGCTGTCTGTTGTCCTGTAGGCGTAGTGGAATGCTATGAAAGAAATAAATGGCCTCCCTGATATTCCTGCCTTGCGCACATCTCATAATAATTGGTTTATTAGAGAAAGTCATTGACAATGATTGGCAATAAACACATGGCTGCGGCCATTTAATCCATCTGAAGTCTCTGTGTTATTATTATTTACCTGCTTAGTTACCTTGATTTGTTGGACATGGAATTTGAGGCATATGTCCACAAGGATGCAATGGATTGACAATGTGCTGAACTGGTTCTGCATGTGTGTAGCTCAATACTGAATGAATCATTAATGGAAATATGGTGTTAGAATTGCAGAGCTGAACAATGTAACGAATGCTTAGATAACAGGTATGGGTAAGCATTTAGAGTAAGAGATCTGTGACTAGGTATGAATTCTGTTTTGTAAAAGACAGGTAGAGCTGTACCAATCTCAGACAAATGGCAAACACTCCTCAAGACAGTCTGTTGTTCTCAGCTGTACAAGGTTGTCTTCGCCTACAGCCTAAGTAAACAGCTACACATTCTCAAAGGCTCAGTAGGTGCATGGCTCCAGGAAAGTAAAAAAAATGCAACTGTAAATAACAGTACACAGTAAAACAGCTGTAAACTCTTACAGCACGAATAGCGTTTTAATTGCAGAGCACAGAAAAAAAAATCCAGATCTCTGGATATGTACATTTTCCTTGCCCAGAAACTTTAGAATGTGATAGACAAAAATGTAAGAGCAAAAGAAAAAAAATCAAAAGAAAAGTGTAGCTGTTTAAGTTCTACTTATCTCTAACAGTAGATATCAAATATCACTCTGTCTCCTGAGGGTTCTGCACCTGCACACAAACCAACACTGGCAGCTTTACAGAGCTCAGAATCCTTTCCTCTTAATCTCTGTGATAGGGGAACTGGGTAAGCACTTCCCAGCAGGGAAAGCATAACCCCTGGCTTTTAATGCCAAGTAGGAAGAACCAAAAAGGCCTAGAAGCAAGAGTTGCCTGAAACCAACCAACCAACCAACCAACCAACCAACCAACCAACCAACCAAACAACCAACCAACCAAACAACCAATTAACAGCCATAAAACACCAACACAAACAACCAAAGCCAACTAACAACACAAGAAGGCTGAATACAATTGAACTACATACAAATTTGGGGGGGGGGTGATAGGTGAAAGCTGACACTGAGACAGTGTGAAATTCCAAAATCTACTGCTACAGGTAATGCAACTGTAATATATTCATCATTCACACTGCTTCAGTTGCATATGTGTAGATTCCCAAAGCTTACCCTACCTGGGAGGAGGAAGGAGAAGGATCCAGGAGCTCCTGCAGTTTGGTCATTGCAAAGTTTGCTCTTGAATTTAAACAATTCAGTCTGTAGTTGTTTGAAAGGGTAAGAAGAGATGACCAGGTTGTTTAATTTAGAATGCTTCTAAAGTCCACTCCTTTCCAATAAGCTACCAAATAGGATAACACTCTGGAATGTGCCTTAACCTTGCCAGGAATAAATTCACCATGGGGGGGAGAAACAAAAAAAAAAAAAAAAAAAAACAATAAATAAGCAATTATTTGCTTAAAGATAGGTTGATTCTTTTAAGCCCCCAAATAGGAGAACAGGAAACAAACAGCTGTTAAGCTTTCTTGAAGGGCTTAGTTCTGTCAAGGTAGTGCCTGAGCTGCCTGTGTACATCCCAAGTATGTTGAATCTTCTCTTCCTTGTTTTTACATTCCAAAAAACAAACAAACAAAAAAACTAGGAGACTGAAGGCTTGATTCAGGGATTTAGGGTAAATTCCGAAACAACTTTTAGCATGAAAAAAGGATTAGCACATAAAACAACCCTGTCCTTTTGGAAAATTGTACAAGGCTGGCCCACCATGAGAGTCTGTAGCTCAAAGACTCACCTTGCAAATGAAGATCAGTAAGCAAACAATTTTTCAAGTGATGAACCTCAAACTGGCCTAAAATGCAGGTTCAAAAGGTGATAAGGTCAGTTTTTAATAACAAAGTTGAAATGCCATAGAAGAGGAACTAACTTTCGAGAGTGTCTTACGTGCAACTGTCATTTCACGTAAAGTCACCATGAAACAGTGGTCTGGAAGAATAGGTTGGACCATCTGCAGGGTGAGTATTTTGAATTTGGGTACTTTCACAAAGGTATTTAAGTATGACAAATCTAACACTGGTTGCCATAATAGCTCCATTCTGGGAAAAAAAAACTTTATGGTCCAAAATAAAACTTATATACTCACCATAACTCTGCATCTGTGTTGTCTGTTTTCATCCTTCCTCAACTGATGGGTTTCATATCCACCTTAATCCACTTCATTAGACTTTAGGCTACGTAGCTTGAGTTCCTATCCTTACCCATAATCCTCTCTTCTCCGCAGCTACCTCAGAGTGAGTTTGCTCTTTAGTCCGCTAACCAATATGTGTCAAAGGACATCCAACCATTAACATATTCTAAAACAAGTAGTACACCAACTCTAGCATAAAGACAGAAAAGGAGGAGAAGGAGACTGGAGATCCCACAGAAAGACTAACTGGAAATACCCCTCAAGACGTACTAGGAGACTGTAAAATCAGGAAGGGAACTGGAGGGTGGGAAGTTGAGGAAGGACACAAACAGACAATACAGATGCAGAGTTATGGTGAGTACATAACTTCTACAGCTGAAGCTTTTTTCATCTATTCCTAAACTGACGGGACAAAGTGACCAACTAGAGAAACCCTGGGTGGTCATCATGGAATGATATTCCAGAGTACGGCGGAGTAAAATGCTGCCCTATTCCTAGATAAGATGTCAAATTTGTAATGAGTTATAAAGGTATGAGCACTGGACTATCTGGCAGCTGCATAAATGTCATCTATAGAAGTGGTTGATGTGACTATAGACCTGGTGGAATAGGGATTATGTGGTTTGGGCAATGTCAATACTTTACACTTACAGACAAAAGGAATGTAATCAGTGAGCCATCTAGCTAAGGTTACTTTAGATTCTGATTTGCTCAATTTAGTTTTGGAAAAAGAAACAATTGATCTGATTTTCTGACATCTTTAGTTCTGTGAATATAGTAAGTTGAGCATGAACATCTAACAGGTGCAGCATGTATTCTCTCTTGTTAGAAAAACTTGGTTGATATTTGTCTATGACGCTAACTTGAGCAATAAGGAAGGGATAGTCCAAATGGATACCTTGTCTGTATGAAAAATCAGATATAGTGGCCGGGAATAAAGCGCCTGGACTTCTGATACTTGTCTAGCCGATGTAATGACAACCATAAAAAGAGTTTTCCATGATAAGAACTGCAAATCTGCCTTGGCTAAAGCCTCAAAGGGAGATTGGGTCAAAGCTTGAAGAAGTACTGTTAAATCCCAAGGAGCAGTGGAGTCCTTAAAAAGAGGCCAAAGTAAAAAGGCATCTTTAAGAAAGGCCTTACATAATTTTAGAGTAGCCAAAGGAGAATGTTTTTTGCCTAACTGAAAATTAGAAATGGCAACAATTTTGTCCTTAACTGCCAAGTATCTAGATCAATTATTGAAAAAGGAAGCAAGGAAGTCAAGCAAAAATTAGAAACTGCAGCAAGTTGGTCCTTAACTGTCAACTGACTAGTTCAATTATTGAAAATGGAAGCAAGGAAGTCAAGAGCAGCAGGGATAGCTGCTGAAAATGGGTCTAATTCTCTCTGGAGAGCCCAAACAGAAAATCTTTTCTGTTTGCTCTTATAAATCTTCCTGGTAGAAACTTTCAGGGGTGATATAAGGATGTGATGAACTGGAGAAGACCAACCACCTTTCTGTCTCAAAAGTTAAAGTAATTCACTGAAAGTAACATCCTCAAGGGGTGGTCTGGGGGGACCTTTCCCCTTCATCAAAGTCATTATCTTTAGTTAAAGACCCTTCTGGGGAGTCCAAATGCCTCCCTTTACATGTACACTTAGAAGGAGTTTTTCCAGTGGAAAGCTCCAGGGAGGACTTGAAAGTGCCAGCAGAGTCCTGAATGAGTACTGTCTCTAGGCTTTCTCAGACCGGCTGTTCCAGTGGGACAGGATGAAAAGACCCAGTATCCATGGTAGACAGCTATGGTGGCAAGGATGTCTTGTCCACAGAGGTGGAAAACACTCTCTCCACTACCTCAAAAGTGAAAGCCATGGGGGAACCAAGTTATGGCCTGAAAGGATCTGATGCACCTGCGCAAGATGGAACCCAATCTCCCCAGGCTCCTGCCTTGAAGCAGGGGTTAGAGCTGAGCTGTCCAGAGCCAAGGCTCAAGACAGGAATGGACGGCCATAAAAATATCTAAGTCAAACCCAATCCACTGAATCTGGCACCAATGCTATGGTTCTGAGAACCTTCTGGATCCGAATGAGTCGGAGCTGCCTGGGTCAGAGAAGGTATCGGAGTCAACACAGACAAGCTATGAAGACACTGGCTGGAGGTTGAGGTTGTACTGGAGGAAGGCTCACAGATCCAATGGGAAATGGAGCTGAAATAACTCTCAACTGAATCTGGGTTCTGAGAAACTGATATCTAGAGATAGTTGCCCCATAGCCATTCTGAATGGGTGCATAGTCTCTGATAATTAGCTGACTGCAAAAAAACTCAACTAAGGAAACCACATTAGCCCTATACATGGTAATAACCTGATTGTCATATGGTGAAGTCTCTGTTTCTTCTTACAAAGAACTACACTAGAGGACAAAATATTTTGGGACAGAGTATTATGTCTGGCAAGGTTTCTCTTACCATGGACTTTGTCTGCGCCTAAATGGTTTGGTTCTCCCGTACCTTAACCAGGTACTGGAACAGCCATGGAGGATGTGTCTGACTGACATACCATAAAGGTTTGAGGGCTCCCACTAGAGGGTGGCAGAGAAAAAGTTAAGCAGTCTGAGGGCCATTTTAAGGCAGCAACAGATTCAAAAACTGCCGGCTGAGGTATAATTTTGTTTTTTGTTTTTTTTCTTTTTAGGTGCAACAGGATTTGATGGGAGGCAGCCATATCAGGATCCATCAAGTCAGGGGAAAACATCAGCCAGAATAATAATACAGTGACACTACTAAAAGCTGACAAAGGACAACAATGATAAAAAATATAATCTATGTCCCCACACAGCAAATAGACCTAAACCACATAAAATATTGCAGAAACAGTTTAAACTGTGCTAAGCCTTGTTCTTATAATCTGTCCATTGTAGTAAATAGCAGCACATGCAGTCACAGTACCACGTAAAACTTACTTGACGAATTAATGACAAAAAATTAAACATATTTCCATAAATCAAACAGAACACTTTTAAAACAGCATAAATAAGCGTTTGCTCAGAACTTGTTTTGTCAGAAATGAACTAATCTCAAAAGAAAATACAAATAAAGTAATATGCTATAAAATCACAATTTAACACCTACAACAGTGTTAAATCAGTAGTAAATATCACACAAATGAATAAACAAATGAAAAATCCATCATGCTCCTGTCAGAACTTCTAAAAAAAGCAGATAAATACCAGAAACAAGAGGACTAGTGTTCAACTGACACACCAGAACTTCAGTTTCCCAGTAAAGTTATAGAACACTTTTTAGAAAAGCCCCATAACTACTTGAAAGCAGTATTAAGCATACAAACAACACAGTATAAGTTAGAATTTCCAGATAAATTAATATAGTAGATGTAAATAGCAAGAATATATCCCAAAGGGATCTTATCTGAATCTGGAAAATGTAATCCACCCATGCAAGCTGCTGAGGAGAATGAACTCTGTACTACAGCTGGCAATAAAAGAGTAAATAACAGACTTTCTTAGACAGGGATTAGACCTCCCCTGATGAGAAGGGCTTAGCCAATCCCCTATCACAGAGAGTCAGAGGAGGGAGTTCCGTGTTCTTGAAAGCTGCCAGTTTGGGTTTCTGTGCAGGCACAGAACCCATATGTCATGATGAACATATTATCAAACTGTTTCACTTATTTCCAAAATGGTGTATATTGATGAAACGTTCTAGAAAGGAAATGCCCCAGAAGGGAGGAAACTGCTAAGTCTTACTTGTTCTACATTTCTATTAAAATAAGCAAACTGCTAGCATTCATGGAAAGGGAAAGAATTGTCACTGTCCTTAATTCAGTAGACAAAGCTGAAGGATGAAGAGGAAATTAAAGCAATCCTGGGTAAGTAAGGAGGAGTAATTATGTGCCTCCACTTCTACTACAGTCTCTACTGATGAGAAAGACATTATTACAGTGCTGAGAAAGTGGGATGTTCTTTACACAGATTCCAAAAGTGGAGATATGTAATCTTTCCGGAACTACTCTGAGATGGAGGATGTTAAGTATTACCTTTAATGTCGTTTTGGATATTTTCACGGTAGAGGAATCAATTCCAATCAACTTATAAAGTTTTAAACTTATCATAAACACCTGATCAAAGGACTGCAATCTTCTTTGCAAAATAAACAGAGGGCTAGGAGTGTATCACAGAGAATACTACTTCTATAGAACCATTTAGCACTCCACATAAAGCAAAATACTTTTCTTATTTTTACTTCTCTTACTCTACTTAAATGGAATTTGGATGAATGAATGGGTAACCACACATTTACTTCCATTTAGTACCCTAGTCTCTCATGGATATGGGGAAACATGTAAATGTCCCAACATATTCTTGTTCATCCTGTCTCTGGGTTATCGTATGCAAAATATAAGGGTTCAAAACTACCATGGGGATATAAGGATAGGTTTAAGATCTTCATAGCTCAATAACATAGTAAATATCAACAAACAGACTGTACACTGCCTTCTTCATCTATTTAGAATTTCTAGAGAGTCCTTCAGCCAATTTCTTGCCTGCAACTTCATTTTCATCTTCAATTTTATTTACATGCTAATATACTAAAGACTGTTATGAATGATGGGGCAATAAGACAATTATATGATAAAAATAATAAAGACCCTTCCCATGCTAGATCATCAGAGAAGACTAACTCAAAACGTCTTTATTGACTGTTTAAGCCAGTCAAAATGGAACACCCCTCAAAGCCACTTCTGCTCAAGTTCTAAATATGTGGTACTTGACAGGCACAAGTGCATAACCGAATGTTGTCAACTACTCATTCAAAACAATTAGAAGCTCCATATTGACAAAACACAATGCATGGGGAGAACAATAGAGAACAATTAACTTATTTGGGTAATAGAGTTTTAAAGTGTAGGACTAAAAAACAGCACCAAGATGTTAAATACAGTATAAAATGAAGTTTAGTAACTGACTTGCTTTTTTAAGCTGTCTTGATTACATTTTTTTGGGGGAGGGGGGCCATATGCATAGAACCACATATTCTACCTGTGGAAATGGTATTCTCTTATCAGTCAGACCATTGTTCAGTACTGTTGCTCTAAGGATGTGAAATTACCAGGGATGTGACACTTTTAGAGGATGATTGTACTATTCAGAGAAATCTTAATGGTCAGTTATAGCAGTGGACTTCTGAATTTATGCTCTTTTCCCCTAAGAATATTTCCCATCCTTACAACAGATCATTTAAACAACTTACTACAACAAGATTAGGACCTTTCTGAACTTTATATAGAAAAAATACTGTTGGAGCTACAATGGTCCAAGGAAAACAGAAGAGCTGATATTTTACTCTTAAAAAAGGCCATGGCCTAGATGCCTTCATGGTTGATTTCTTATAAGATGATGATAAATGAACAGGTTCTTTCCTTTGCTTTCAAAATTTTATGATGAATTTTTTGAAAAGGAGAAATTTAGTGAGGTCTTAATGGAGGATGTCATCATAAATTCTCATAATTAACAAAAAATTAAAATTCTTACCATCTATTCCACATAAGCAGACAGCTGAATACTTAGTAGGCATTTGTGCTACTCCAGGAAATTAGAAATAACCACAAGTTAAATGTGTTCAATAATGAGCAACATAAAAATTACTAAGACAGGAAATATTTTAACTTTTAGGGTCAAGGAGGAAGACAGAGATAAGTACTGGCTTAACAGTTTGGAAATACAAAAAGGGAATGGCAGAGCTTTGCAACATGAATTCTATAACTGATATCCTATCCTGACTATAGGAAGAACTTAGTCATGTAAACACTTTTATTTGGGGTCTATGTAATCCTTACAATTTCCTCTGTCCAAGCAGTTAACTTAAAAATAGCAGACATGTAGAGTGCTTTCTTTATTTTGTACTTTTTTGCTCTTCTAGTAATCCTAATGAAGTCAATTTATTATACTTATGAGACCTTTCCTGAAAAGGACCCTTACCCATATGGCTTCCTGAATGATTTCTTAGAAAATGATAATAAATGAACAGGTCCTTTCTTTTGCTTATAAACAATTATGATGAGGTTTCTGAAAAGGAGAAATTCAGTAAGGACTTTAGGGAGGTTATCATCACAGACATCTACACTTAATGAAAACTAAAAATTATCCCCATTGCAGCTATACCTGGCCCTGCAACTCAGGGACACATTAGACCACTACATCACAGATGGGCTTTATGAAGAGTGGGTTCAGTGGTGATAATGTGAGACACTTGTTGAATGTTTTGTCTGTATGTAACTGATCTCTTGGTGATGTAAGCCTATTGCTTAATGGTGTTGACAGGGCCTTTGATATTTTTCACTGTGAACAACTAGGGTGGTCCTATGAAGGTTTAGTCTTTATTCTGGAACCTGAGCAATGGTGATGTATTTGATTTATTTGATTAAAATAGTTACATTAGTTATTAGCTATAGTAATTGCCAAGTCTTCACTATCTCCTCCTTTTCTGATTCACAACTACATAGGCTTTTTTTCTTTTTCTCATTAACTATTTCTATTAACCTCTTAACTGCTGAATAAGAGGATTCAAAATTATCCCCATATTCTTTTGTACTTGTCCTAGTGTCAAACCCCTAGGATTCATTACACACTGATTAATATGCAGCTATATTATCATGAAACTGTTTTCGCCTGTAGATACTCTTTCAGTAATTTAGGCTGAACCTAAGACAACATTAAAGACAGCAGTGTTTTTGTTTTGTGGTCAGAAATCACTGTCTGTTTACTGGTTGACTCTTTATCAACAGTCTCTTATGTTTTGTTATGGTTAAACACCTGTGGAAATGTACAACGGTAATTGTTATATTATGTTTAAAATAGAAAGTTCTACACTAACTTGGTCCAGTTTATTCTATTAATTCTTATAACAGTAGCTGTAGCCTAGATTATGCTCTGTCACATACCCCCAAGTTTGTGGTAGATGTCTTTCACTTACACCTCAGTATGCATTAAAAACCTAGAAGACAATGAAACAGACTTCACCAAGGGAGAGTGGATGATTAAAAAAACATAAAAAGAAAGAAAGGAAATGAGTTTCAACCTACAGGAAGTAAGGCTTTATGGTCAGTTTTTTTCTTTTACTAGTTGACCTTCTCTGCTCAGAAGGCTCAAAGATCTGTATCTTGTGCTACAAAAACGTATTTACCTCACAACACTTCTGTCCGCACAAATGTAAAAAGGCAAGGCTTTCCACAATGTCTTATGTGTTAAATGTTATACTACCAGGCACTAGAAAGGCCTTCCCCAAGTTGTTGTGAATAACGTTGCTAATCATCATTAAGGAATGTCTGTTTTTATTATTTTTTATTAACTTATACTAGTATTTCCAAAAGTACAAATCAGCTTTGGAATAAATTTTTGCTTATCACTTGCTGGATGTAGTAAGAAACTCAGATTATTGTTTTTGCTTGTAATGTTCTTTAAACAAGTAACCAAGCCAAGTAGGTGAAAATACAGTAAAACTGCTTTATTGAAACCAACACCAACAGTACAGTTGTAGAGTTGGGCGCTTTCATCCATCAGGACATCATCAGAACTAAAAACCAGCCCAATCAATCAATTTAAATAGTAATTAAAAACAGTCACATGACTTATAAACTACTTAATGTAGTACTAAACACTTAAAACTATCTAAAAACAATTCCATATGAAATATTTAAAATATTTTGATTATATATGGTGAATAAATGGTACATAATAAGTAAGTAGAAGTGGATACATTAACATTCCAAGTTTTTCAAATATAAAATAGATGAGATGGAGCAAGTATCACTTAACCCAGGCTCCACTAATATTGTGCCTGAGTTGCCATTTTAACTCCCTAACTAATAAATGTTCCTCCACAATTCTACCCCTATCATCCCTCTTAAGTTGTTCTATGACAAAAAACCCAAATCTATGGCCAGGGTTTTTTTCAACATGCTTAGACAATGCATTTGTGTCTTTTTATTTATGTCTCTTTCATGTTCATATATTCTCTCCCTCACCTGTCTAATAGTTTTACCTATATAGTAGGCAGAACAATGCAAGCAACTGGCAACATAAATAATACATCTTGTATTATATTTATCCTTGATAACAACCCTTTCTCCGTTGAGAAAAAAACTGGCAACCTACCAGTATACAAGGGCACATTTTACAACACCCACACTTAGACATACCTTGTATTCCAAAAGAAGTACACTTACTATCACTACTCTGTTGTTTTTTCTCCAATAACTGTTTAATACTGGAATCTTTTCTATAAACCACTACTGGTTTGTCCCCCAATATTTTACCCAGTTGGGGATTGGTAGAAATCAGTAGCCATTTACGTCTTAATATATGGACAATATCTTGACTATCCAAGGAACAGGTACATATAAAGGACCTAATATAGTTGCTACCATTAGTCATCTGAATTTCAAACCCTCCAAGGGGTACATTAGAACCCAAACCACCAATCTCAGTACCTCTATCTTGCAACTCCTTATTATTATGATGTAACAAAGGGAGATAAACGCCACTTTTTCTCTTACTAACCACTTCATCAAATGTCAGTCTTAAAAATTCCATGGGATACCCCCGCTTAATGAACATTTCCAAAAAAATCTGACATTCGTCATTAAAAGATTCCTCTTCAGAAATCATCCTGGCAAGTCTAATCAATTGGCCTTTTACCACTGATTTCTTCTGATAATAGGGATGGTGGCTCTCAAAATGTAAATAACTATTAGAAAAAGTGCTCTTTCGAAAAATATTAGCTACAAAACACTTTTTTTATAGTCGTTGGTAATAGTCACATCTAAAAAAGGGATACTCACTTCACTATGAACATGTACAAATCTCAAAAAATAACATAATGGAATTAATGTAGTGAAAAAAACTTTCCAGTCTATCTTCACTATCTTTCATAGGTTCATAGGTTGATACTAGGCTATCTGCCCTAGGGCATTTATAAGCCTAGCCAGAGTGTGTTTGGCTTTCGCCACCCTTTTAGATTAGTTGACTGTGCCTCTGTATAGTAGGTCACAGAAGGTAGCCCTTTTAAGGTTAGTTTACTGTACCTCTGTCAAGCAGGGACACAGAAGAGATCCCAGGGGTAAACTTACGATCTCCCATCCACTCGTCAAGATTTTTCTTGAAGAGGGTCAGTGAGGGGCTCTGCCTAACATGGATTGGGATTTTGTTCCAGAGTGAGGGGAGCCTCTGGGATATGAATCTGTCCCTCCAGCATATCCTATTTATTTCTGTGCTGAGGTTCAAGTCCCTGGAGCATGTAGCTCTAAGGGATTTGGATTTCCTGAGGTGAAGCATGTCCATTAATTCTGGGTTGGACATGGCCTTATACTTCAGACACAGATCACCTCTGAGTAGGTGGTATGCAACTGAGTAGAACTGGAGTTTCTTTAGTTGAACTGCATAGGGCATCTGTTTGAGTCCCTTGATCCTCTTGGTGAGGTACTTTTGGGGTCTTTCCAGTTGCTGCAGGTGTCGGGTAAGGTACATCCCAAATGGGGCATTGTATTCAATTATGGGCCTGATAAGTGATGAGTAGAGGGGCACAATGACCTCTCTTGATCTAGATGTGAACCCTTTCGTGATAAGGTGGGCTATATAGAAGGTCTTTCTAACCACTTTGGCAACGTGATTGTCAAAGGAGAGATTGCTATCTACTTGGGTCCCCAAGTCCCTAATTACTTCTTCCATACTTAATGGATTACCACCTATGTGGTATTTTGTGGGCACTTTGTTTTTCCCAAAGGGGATGACTATGCACTTTTTGGCATTTAGCTTTAAGCCACGGCTCTGGCACTAGTTATCTGTCTCTGTGAGACCCTTTTGGAGGATGCTTGTTTCAGCTGGAGAGTCGATTATGGCACCCAGTTTGCAGTCATCTGCGAACTTGGTCAGCCATAGTCCACCCGTGTTAGCCTGTACCTCGGAGAAATATATACCGAACAAGAGAGGTCCCAGGACTGAGCCTTGTGGGATGCCACTTTTAACTGGTTTACAGTCTTGTGACATAGGGGTTGATATTTAAGCTGGTGAGCTTATTTATGATGCCCGAGTGGGGTATTGTGTCTAAGGCTTTTGCGAGCTCCAGGTAGGCTGTGTGGACTACCTTCCCTTCATCTATGGCTTTGGTAACTGTTTCAAAGAAGTCAACAAGGTTCAAGAGGCAAGATCTGCCCTTAACAAAGCTGAATTGGGTAGGATCCAGTGTCTGGACGTTCCCAATGTCTTTGTTTATGATTTCCATGATGGTACGCTCCATAGCTTTGCAGACCAGGCTAGTCAGGCTTATAGGGCGATAGATTCCGGGGTCTGTTGTGGCACCACCTTTGTGGAGTGGGACCACTGTTGCTGTACGCCATTCCTTGGGTACATATCCTCTAGTAAGGCTGAGATTGAACAGTGACTTTAAATGAGGGTTTAGTTCTTCTTGGAGCTCGTGTAAAACACAGCCCGGGACACCATCTGGTCCCAGTGATGCTGTGTTCTTTGCTTTGGAGAGGGCAGCTCTCACCTGTGCATCTGTGATCTCAGGAAGGCTACACTCTGTTGGGATAGACATTTGCTCTTTTGGGGGGGGGGGGAGAGTTTGCACTGAACCTTTCTGCCAGGATGTTGGCAATGTCTGTGGGTTCAGTGTATTTTTTGTCATTTTTGCACTAACTCAGAGCATATCTGGGAGTTGCCTCCCAGGTTCCTGACATAACTAAAGAAGGCCTTGTCATTATCTTTAGTGTCTTGTGCAATTTTTCTTTCGAAGCTGGCCTTAGATGATTTTATGAGGGATCGTAGTTTCTTGCTAGTACTGATCAGAGATGCCTTCCCTTTTTGGGATTTTGCTCTATCATGTAGTAGCTTTCTCCTTCTGTTGTATAGCTTATTTATGGCCGGGGTCCACCAGACAGGTCTCCTGCCTTTGGAGGAGTGAGTCTTGGTTTTATTTGGGATAGCATGCTCCATGCATTTCTGTAGGTGTCCATAGAATGCTTTTGTATAGGATTCTGAGTTTTGGGCCATATTTTCCACTGGCCCGGTGGCTTTGAAGGATTCCACCTCGGTTTTGAGAAGTGTGAAGTTTGCTTTTGAGAAGTTCTTCACCGTGGTTTCCTTGGCTGGGGGTGGAGACAGAATATGGATGTCCAGTGAGATTAGTTTATGGTCTGATCTTACCAATGAGGGGTATACCTCTGGTGTGGAACATAGAGACCCCATGTTGGTGATGACCAGATCCAATATGTTTTCCCCTCTTGTGGGAGTGGTGACCAGACAAAAATATCGTCCAGAAAGTGGGTGTAGAAGGCAAATCCAGAACTAAAAGAGGAATCAAAGACAACATTTTTTTCCCAAAAACTCATAACTAGATTTGGAAAATTGGGGGCACATGCTGCCCCCATTGTTACACCCTTGATTTGCCTGCACAACTGTCCTTCAAAGAACAAAAAATTGTTCATCAGGGCCATTTCCATAAGGGCACTAATAGTATTAATACGATCTTGGGACAAAATACCAATTTCTGCCAAAATGTCTTCAAACCATCTAAGCCCCGTGTCGTGGGGAATGACCAAATATAAATCACAGACATCAATGGCAACTAAAATGTAATCTGCCTGGAAAGGTACATTCCCTAATTTTGTTAACAAATCTCACAAGTCTTTACAAATCTGGGAAATAGACCCAACTGAGGCTTTTAACCAATGGTCTATGAACTTGGCAAAATAGTATGTCTTACGCCTGTTGCCATCCACAATAGGTCTGAGGGGAAGGTTTTGTATATCCTTATGGATTTTAGGAATCCCGAATATACCTGCTATCACGGGCCACTTGTTGTACAAAAAAATCATACTCATCCAAATCAATCTGTCCTTGAAATAACATATCTAATAACTGGACATCAATTTCTGCAAAAGCAACATTAGGTTTTTTTCTTGAAATTTCTTGATAAGTATCAGTTAACAACAGTTCATTCATTCTATTATTATAATCTATTAGGTTCATGATAACAACCCCTCCACCCTTGTTGGGTTTCATAATATGAAGAGTTTTATCATACATAAATTCAAATAAATGTCTCTCTAAGTCACTTAAATTAGTGTAACTCTTTCCTAGTTTTTGAATAATGTTCCAAAAATCATTACCACAAACTTTTTCATATGTCAATAAAACCCCATGTACTGGCAGAAATTATAGACCCATCAGCCTAACTAGGCTGATCTGCAAGGCTATGGAACGGATTATCATGGACCTCATTACCAAGGACATTGGCAACCTCCAAACACTCGATCCCACACAGTTTGGCTGCATCAAGGAGAGGTCATGTCTGTTAAATTTGGTCGACTTCTTTGAGACAGTCACCAAAGCCATGGATGAGGGGAAGACAGTGCATACCGCCTACCTTAACCTGGCCAAAGCCTTCAACACTATTCCCCACTTGGGCATAACAGATAAACTCTCTGAACTGGCATCAATCTGTATGTTACCAGATGGGTAGCTAACTGGCTCACTGATAGAACCCACCTAGTCAAAATAGGGGATGCCACCTCAAGCAGTACACCCGTATCGACTGGCATACCCCAGGGTTCGGTACTGGGTCCTCTCTTATTTGGTATATACTTTTCTGAGGTACCCTCCAAAACCAGTGGGCTATGGCTGACCAAGCTTGCAGATGACTGCAGATGACTACAAGTTGGGAGCTGTCATCAATTCCCCTAGTGACGTGGACATCCTGCAAGAAGGTCTCAATCAAACAAATGACTGGTGCCAAAAACATGGCCTCAAGCTGAATACAAAAGAAATGCATCATCATCCCCTTTGGGGAGAGGGATGTCCCCACAAATTATCACAATAATAACAATGTTCTAAGCATGCAGTCAGTCGTGAGGGATTTGGGCACCCAGATTAACAGCAGCCTGACTTTTGACCACCATGCTGCTTCCATTGTACGGAAAACTTTCTACATGGCCCACTTTAGTAAGGGTATCTCATCCAGGGGCAAGGAGGTCATAAAATCCTTGTATTCTTCCTTTATAAGGCCTATTATTGAGTACAACACTCCATTCGGCATGTACCTCACAAAGGACATGCAGCAGCTGGAGAGACTACAGAGGTTCCTCACCAGGAGAATCCAGGGCCTCAAAAATCTACTATACACAGATAGGCTAAAAGCCCTATGTCTGTACTCTGTTTCATACAGACTCGTCAGAGGTGACCTCTGTCAGGCATGCAAGGCGATCTCAGACCCTGCCTTGATGGGACTGCTGCATATCTGTAAGTCCACTCGAATAACCTGCACACGCAGCCTCAACCTGGTCTGTGACATCAATAGGACTTGCTGGCGGGACAGATTATGTCCCAGAGACTCCCCCATCTATGGAAAAGACTCCCTGTCCACGTCAAGCGGAGTACTTTTTTACCCCTTGTTAAGCGCAATCTGGATAACTGGATGGGAAACAGAAAATACATCCCTGAGATTCCACCCATTTTCCTGCTGGACAGGGGCATCAGGTGCTGATTTGTCTATGCATGGGCTAAACTCTTGGCTAGGCTTATAAGGGCCTTAGGGCCAATAGCCTAGTAACTTCCTATGATCCTATGTAATGTTGAAACATGATATCTTTTTGTTTTATGCTACCCCAGTTGTTATAACAAAGGGGAGTTTGATTAGGTCTCCTATGAAAACTAATTTGTTATATGTTTAGGGCACCAATGTCAATAAATTCAAGCAGAATACAGTGAAGCCCAAGAGATTAACCTTGACATCCATGTTGAAAACACACAACAGCTGAGATACACACAATAAGAGACCAGATCATAATTAGTTGTAGCACATGGAACTTTGGCTGCTCTGATGTACTATTACCTAGACAAAAAAAAAAAAAAAAGAGTAGAAGTGAAGTGTGTTTAACAGCATGAAAAATGTTTTAGCTTCCCACCACTGTTTTGTACTGGCCAGCTTTGACCATGAGACTTGAGCTTAAGAGCACTGAAATGTGCTTGTGTTTTTTTTCCAAATCCATGCATCACAGTTGTGTTATATTTCATCAGTAACAGTCCATTTAAGTGATAAACTGAATAGCATGTGTAATTAAAATACTGCTACAAATGTAGAAAAACATACCTTATTGTCAGGAAGAAAGTCAATAAGGTATCTGACCATCCTTGTTTACAACATCTCTAAGATATGGTAGATCTACTTTTTTAAATATCTATTAAACATGACATTTTTTGGTACATATACAGCAGCAAACAACATGTCTTTTGTTATTTACATGCAGTATACATGTTTTCTTTTCAACAATTTTCATTCACCCCAACATGGCATAAACTGCTCAGTTCCAGTCATCCCTTAAATTGTTCCCAGAAATTCAAATTATTATGCGATTTGTTCCTTCCCTTTCCTAAAGATCTCACCTCCAGTTCTTTTATAAACTTTACAATATTCATAACTTCAGATACAGGTAGTTTACCTTTTTTTAGCACCAAGTAGCTTTGAACTTAACAAGACCTTATTATGTCTGGGTAACTCAAATTTGATATCCCAGCTCAAAAGAATAATTTCCTTAGTTACAACCATTTCCTCAACCAATGTTTCTAACAAAGTACTCTATTGTAGATGTATCTTAAGGGGCAGTTTGTTCGAAATGAGAGTACTAATGATGTAGATATCAGCTGTGTCCTGGCAAAGCATAAAGAAGACAATGTGTTGCATTCATCATGCTTCTCTGTATTGTATAGTTAATGAATGAAAGCCAAGTGGAAGGACCCAAAGCCAGCTCTGTCAAACCTAAGTAGTCCAAAATTTGATGTTTTCTCTCTTGTAAAAAGTCCTTAATGGTGAAAGCACCAGCTAAAGCAGACCAGTGAACTACGCTTTTGGCTGAAGGAAATGACCTATACTCTACAAATGCAGAGTAGAAGAGGTGGAGTATAAAAATGATTGCTTATTAATTTATATAATGCGTGTATGTTGACTGGAAGTGCCTAGCTGTGATACCCATTTTTACTGGAGTCCAGGGAAGAAAAGCTGCATTTTACAGTGGAAGTCAAAACGTATATACGTGACAAACTAAGGGCTGGGTGAATGGGCAGTAACTAGTTGTAGGAATGTCAAATGTTAAAAACAGAGAAAGAGAGTGAGACAGACAGCTTGCAACTCTCAATTAACAGCTTACAAGCTGTCAGTTAAGCCATCATGCTTGCTAAATAGCTTGTAAACTTTCACACTGTTTTTAAGTTAAGCTACTTTTTAAAAAACACAGAAAAGATAGACAGACTGCAAGCTGTCGATATCATCACTTAATGCAGTATAAATTGCCAAACTGTTTTTAAAATGTCTGACAGTTTTCAAGCTGTCATTAGGGGATCGCTTATACATCAAGGAAGCATCAAATGGGTGAACTGCCCAGGAGCCAAATTCCCTTGTTAAAGCACTGAAAACAACACAGCGAAAACTATCATACAATTTTACATGACAAAATATTAACATGAAATTATGGGCAAAAATGTTATGCAAGAACATTCATTCATTCAGAGTCTTAACTAGAGAGGAGCAAAGGTGAATAATGCATAGGGCACATGCTCTTAGGAGATATGATGAGATCAGGGACCTATGGTGCTGGACTGCAGAAGTAACACTGATTTTGTAAAGTCGCAAGGATATTCTGGCTTCATAAAAAAAAGCCAATAATGCATTTACTGGTCAGCTGAAGCTCTTAGTGTGAGGTAAGTCCATCCATCCATCCACAACCCTTTCCCATTTTTGCACATGGGGTTGGAGTGTCATTTCTACAGTAACAATCATCTACAGCCAAGGTTTACACCACCAGGTAGCTAGCTCTGCCATGGTACACTTACACGCACACTCATAACTATGGCCAATTTATATTGTCCAATTCACCTACTGCATTGTCTTTGGAATGTGAAAGGAAACCAGAGCACCAAGAGGAAAAGCATGCAAAAACATGGAGGACATGCAGATTCCGTACAGAAGGCACCCCAGCCGAGATCTGAACCAGGGAATCTCTTGCTATGAGGCAAGAATGCTATCCGCTGTGCCACTGTCCCACCCTTCCTGAGGTTGATGTGGCATAGTAATTGTTTTAGGTTGCTTTGTGTGCTACAGTTTTAGCAAGCAGCTTTATTTAGAAGAGAGATTGTTTTGCATTTTTCCCCAACTCTATTTGGGGGAGAGTGAGTGCTAATCTGGAGATCTTCACAAGGTGCCAGTTAAGCTAATGAAGGTTCTGCACTCATTAATTTTCTGATAACCCACTTTATCTAATTCAGTACCACAAGGGAGCCAAAGCCCATCTTTGCATTCACTGGGAGCAAGTTTTAGAACTAATCCTGAACAAGATAGTAACCCATCACACTATACATACACACATGGAAGTAAATATTTTGGGACGAAAAAGCCATGGAATTGTTATGGCTAGGCTTGTATAGGCCCTAGGGCCGATATCTTAGTACCAACCTATGAACATACACCCACACTCACTCACTCACATGTGACATGCATACCTACAGACAAAACTGCAGAATTTCCAATTCACTTACTACACATCTTTTGGATGTGTAAGAGTTGTCCTTTTGGGAGTTCAACTGGAGCTCCAGCGTTGCTGTATGCTCTTATCTTGTTTGTTTTTTTAAGTGCAGTGTCATGTATATGTTACTGTTGGGGCAGCAAACTCGATCTGAGGTATACCAGCAGAGTGGGGCATTACGGGTAAAGGAAGCAGCTCAAAAGCTGGATCCATACGTTTGGTAAAAGCAGCCAAGTCAGATACGAGATGAATGAAAATGACAACATTAGACCACAGGATTAACTAAATGTTCTTCATTCTGTCTTTTAGCCCAAAATCAGGTTCATCTCTCCTGAGGACTTGTGATTGCCCCATGTTCTACTTATTTATAAGATCTTCTCTGTGACTGTGACCCTCTTAGTGGAGAAGGTGGATGTGAAAAAGAAGCACAGTAACTACACCACCTCATAGCTTTTGATATAAGACACACAAGAGTCTCACAAAGCAGTGGGTAAGTAAATGTAGTTAAGCTATGGGCAGGCAATCACTGGACTTAGGTAAACCTGACTTCATTACTGACACTGAAGGTAATGACAGTACTTCAAGTAATATAATAAGAAGTTATGTTCTTACCATAACGTTCCATGTTAGTTGTCTTCTTCTCGCCTTCTTTCTTGCTGGATGGGTTCGGAGCCGATCCTCGGCTCCAACTCGGCCTATACTATAGCTCGAGAGCTATTTTTACCGGCTCAAGGCAGCCCTATAACCCACAATACCATGCGCTAACTCCCCAGATCTCGTTTGGAAGCTAAGACATAGTATAAATATAACATCATAATATCATAATCCTCATTTGCAAGTACGGGTTCCCTGGTAGTAACATTAAGGATACGGGGAAACCGTAACATGTTATATCTCCAGAAATGGAAGGACTCAGAGACCTGAAGTCTATCCAGGTTAGGGGGCAGGAGGGAGGGACGCAAGAAAGAAGGCGAGAAGAAGACAACTAACATGGAACGTTATGGTAAGAACATAACTTCTTAATGTTAAGTTGTCATTCTCGCCTTCATTCTTGCTGGATGGGACAGCGTCCCTAGCATCTTAGTCCTGGGTGGCTCAATGGAACAGACTCCTGAGTACAGTGGAACTAAAGTCAGCTCTATTTCTGGAGGCTATATCAAGTTTGTAATGGGCAATAAAGGTATGTTTGGAAGCCCATGTAGCTGCTGCACATATGGCATCTAGTGGTAACCTTGCTTGAAATGCCATTGATGTTGGTAGTGCCCTGGTTGAATGAGCCTTAGGCCTAGATGGAAGCTGCCTGTGTCTCAACTCATAGACAAAGGTAATAATAGATGTCAACCATCTGGAAAGAGTAACCTTCGATACCGGGAGCCCTTTCTTTCCTGCAGCATAAGAGAGAAAAAGCTGGTCTGACTTTCTGAGTTGTTTTGTCCTGTCTAGATAATACTGTAATTGGCGATGAACATCTAATGAATGTAATTTCTGTTCAACCCTGTTGGCATAGTCTGGGAAGAAGACGGGCAAGTCAATGGAGTGGTTTAGATTTGCTTCCAAGGACACTTTCGGTAGGAAGGAAGGGTTTGTTCTGAGAGTTACCCTGTCTTTGTGAAAGACCAAATAAGGGGGACGGACAGACAAGGCTTGAAGTTCCGATACCCTTCTGGCAGATGTTATGGCTACTAAAAACAGAGTTTTCCAAGAAAGAAGCTTGAGGGAGCAAGAAGCTGCAGGTTCAAAAGGAGGCAGAATCAATGAGGTTAGAACTAAATTCAAATCCCATTGTGGAGGTGGATCTTTAACTGGAGGTCTAAGCAAAAAGATGCCCTTGAGGAAGGCTTTACAGAGTTTGTGGGACATAATATTTGCTTCTGAGAGCCCAACATGAAAATTAGCAATGGCCGCTAATTGTACCCTGATAGTGGCCGACGATGACCCTGAATGTAAAAGCTCGGCCAGAAAGTCTAGAACCTTATGAATGGGTGCATGGAAAGGATCTCGGGACCTAGTTTGTGCCCAATGCGAAAAACGCTTCCATTTACTCGCATACGTCTTCCTAGTATTGGACTTATGGGAAGCCAGAATGATATCACGAACAGGAGGAGAAATAAGGGGAAGCCTGGCTATGGCTGGAAGTGGAGCAACCAAGCTGTGAGGTTGAGGGAATGAAGAGACTGATGCAGCTTGCCCGTGAGATGGGTCAACAGATCCGGAAGGAGTTCCAGATGCCAAGGCTGTTCCAGTAGGTAACTGTGCAGGAACGGAAACCATACTTGTCGAGGCCAAAACTGGGCAATGAGGATCATTTTGGATCGCAATGCGGTTGCTTTCTGAATTAATTGCGGGATCAATGGCAAGGGAGGAAAGGCATATAGAAGACCCCGGGGCCAACCGTGAACAGGAGCGTCTCTGGGGGGGTGGCCTGGTAGAGGAAAGAGTGTGAAGAAGTCGAGGCACTTGCTGTTTTGAGGAGTTGCGAAAAGATCGCAGCAAGGCTGGCCCCACTTCTGAAATATTCTGTCTGCTAACGCTTGATTTAGAGACCACTCGTGAGGCATGAGGATAGTTCTGCTCAATCTGTCTGCTATAACGTTGGACTTCCCGGGGATGTGCGTTGCTATCAGAAACCGTTGAGAGGAAATTGCCCATTGCCAAAGTCTGAGTGCTTCTCGACATAGGGGGTAGGACTTTGTTCCGCCCTGCTTGTTTATGTACCACACCACAGACATATTGTCCGTTTGAATTGCTATAGTCTCTGTGGGAAGAGAGCTCTGAAGGGCTTGCAACGTCAAAAGCACCACCCTCATCTCCAGGACATTTATGTGCAGGTGGCGTTCTGATTGTTGCCATGTGCCCTGGACCGTCCTGCCTTGATAATGCCCCCCCCCCCCACCCGATCAGGGAGGCATCCGTTGTCACCGTGGCAACTGGGGGGGGGGCAAAGGGTCTGCCCTGAAAAAGATGAGGGGAAACCATCCACCAGGAGAGGTGATTCTTGCAAGATGGGGTTATCAAAATGTTGTGAGTCATTGGTAGCTGTTGAAAGGACCACTGAGAAAACAGCATCCACTGAAGGAGCCTCGTGTGGAAGCGGGCTAATGGGAGTAGAAGAATCGCCGCTGCCATGAGGCCTAACGCTTTCAATACTAACTTGACTTGAACTCTGTTGGGCTGAAACAGGGACTGAACATTCCGCCTTATGTCTGTCACTCTCTGAGGTGGTAATGTTGCAGACATTTCTGTGGTGTTTAATACGGCGCCTATAAAGTTTATACATTGACAAGGCGACAAGGAGGACTTTGCAAAATTTATAGAAATACCTAGACTGTTGCAAAGTTGAATAGTGTAATCCCTGGCCATTATAAGATGGTGCTTGGTGGCAGCAGAAATGAGCCAGTCGTCTAGATATGGAAACACCTGGTATCCTTTTTGTCTCAGGTGAGCCATGGCCACTGCCAAGCATTTGGTGAACACCTGGGGGGCTGTGGTGAGACCAAAGGGCAGGGTTCTTTATATGATAGTACGCGTCGTGGAGGTCTAAGGAGTACATCCAGGGTAGAATGGACTGCAGTGTTACCATCCGAAATTTTGTCTTTTGTACAGAGTTGTTCAATCTGCTGAGGTCCAAAATGGGTCTCCAGTCTCCAGTCTTTTTTGGTACCAAAAAGAATCTGGAGTAGATTCCGGATCCTAGCTGATCTGCTGGGACTGCCTGGATGACTCTTTTTTTTTACAGCTTTTTTATTTCTAGCTGAGCCTGACCCCTTTGTGCGGGTGGTACGTCTGGTAGGGGTCTTGGCGGTTGTACCAGAAGGGAAGTGAAGGGAATTTTGTAACCCTCAGATATGATCTTCTGTACCCATGTGTCTTTGGAGAGGGATTGCCAGGCTTCCGGGTACAGAGATAATCTTCCCCCGACTGCCTCCGAAGGCGGATAGTCGGGCAGCTTCTCAGGGATGCTGAAAGGGTTGGTCAGGGAAAGATTCCCTGGAACCCTGGTTCTGTGGACCCCCTCTGCCCCTGGGGCGGCGTCTGTTATTATTCCCCCCTCTGCCTCTAGGGGGAAATTCACCACGTGCGGCAGGCGTGACTCCCTGTGGTTTGCAGAACCACATCTTTCCACCCCTCTGTCCCTTAGGATAAAGTCTAGAAGGTGTGGAAAAATGGACTCCCACGGCAGAGAGAGTCTTACCATCTTGCTCGCATCTGGTGAGGGTATTCTTCACCTGAGGTCCAAAAATTCTGAACCATCAAAGGGGGTGTTGGTGAAGGACACCTTGAAGGGATCGGCAAAGTTACAGAGTCGCATCCAAGCGTGACGTCTCAACGCAACACCTGTGCCAGAGGCCCTACTCGCTCCATCGGCTGCGTAAGAGATAAGCCGCATGGAGGAGTTAACAATGGAGTTCAGGGTGGCCAGCTGGGAGTTTATCTTGTCCTGATACCCCTCAGCAGAAGGATCCTGTACCGTTTCACCCAGCTCTTTGAGCAGGTCTCTCTGAAGGGGGATGAAATGACATAAATAGTTCAGCGATCGCATAGTAAAGGTCGCTGAAGCAAAAGTCCACTTGCTGTACCTGTCCATGGTCCTGGACTCTTTGTTAGGAGGATGAACAGGTACAGAAGGATCAGCCAATTCCTTCTTAGTGGCTGCTGCTACCACCATAGAATCAACTGAAATGCCTTTGGTGAGAAAGGATTTGTCCTCTGGTGCAGAAATAAATTTAGAAGGCCACCTAGGGGTAGGTTCCATTGAATCAGGAGCTGCCCACGCCTTTCTAGCCACTATCTCCATTAGTGGGTCGAAAGGGGGAGACACCCAGGAGGTGGAAGGGTGAGATCCAAAAACGTCAATGTAAACCGACTCGTCCTCGGAAGGTTTGAGAGTGGACCAATTTCCCCTCTGTTTTAGGATCTCTAGGATGTCTGAAAAAGAGACAGCCTCAGAGGGGGATCTGGGGGAACCCTCCGACTCATCCAAGTCGGTGTCCAATGTGACAGACTCGGGGGAGTCTATGTGCTTCCTCTTGCACTTTCTTTTCCTAGGGGGTTCCCCTGAAACTTCAGGGGAGCCCTCGGAAGAGGAGGAGACACCCAAGGTGGGTACCCTACGCTTTGGATCTCTGCTGTCAGATGTAGGAGGATGGCCAGAGACCGTAACAGGCACTGTAGAGGGAGGAGCTGCAGAACTTAACCTTGGAGTGGACACTGGGTCCAACACGCTACTCATCACCTCGAAGGCTCCCCTATTAGATACCAAAGGTAGTCCCGGCTCCGAAGAAACCGGAACCGCCCCCGGCACCGACAGAGAAGGCTCCGAGAATGATGGCGGGGCCAAACTAACCAGAGCCGAAGCTCCGAGAGGGAGAGCGGGGTCGGACAAGGGTCCGATGCCACTCGCCCCCTCGGAGCCGACAATGCAGTCCCGGCACTCGGACCTCTCCACGGACGAAACCAATGAAGAGGTCAGAGCCAACGACACCGGAGCCGAAGGTGGGAGTATTGGCTCCGACGTGGGTAAGGTTACGGTTCCGACAAACTCCAGCTCCGAACTCGAGAGGTGAGTCGGAGGAGGAATCGATAGCTGTACCGAAGGAGCCACAGTCTGGTGAGATGGGCTCTGGAGCATTTGGGCTAGTGCCTGAGATTTTATGAGCCTACTGACCACCTTCTCGATGTCGTGGTCGGAGAGCTTGGATGACCTAGATGAGTGAGTCCTATGACTCCGCTCCGATAGGAGAGGGGATCTCGGAGCCGATCGGACGGAATCTAGCGAGGGGGATCTAGAGCGCTTGCGCGCTGGGGTCAGCCCCGATGCTGGTTTTGGAGCGGAAACCACTTTGCCCCCCTCAGATCTGGATGGAACCGATATCGGAGCCATCGCGATAATGCCAGCCCTCGACTCAGAAGCTGAAGCCAAGGGTTTGGCGGTTTTTGAAGACTTCCCCGAGCCAGACTTGGATGGGGAGTCATCGGGCTTTAACAAGCACCTTAGGATGAGCTTATTATGCCTCTCCTGCAGGACTCTTGAACTAAACCCGTGACAGACGGAACAAGAGCCTGCAGATGTAAAGGCCCCAAGCAAAAGACACAAGAAGTGTGACCATCTGTCAGAGACATTTTCTGACAGCACGAGTCACACTTCTTGAATCCCGAGACCTTAGTGTCTTTGGACATAGTCCTAACCACAGTAAACACAGTCAGTCCACACACATACTCAACTTAAAATTAGAAAAGTTAAGGGAACTGATTAAAATCCACACACACAGACACTATAAGGGGTGGGGAAACTAAGGTAAAGCCCGTAGGCCCAAAGATAAAAATTAACTAAAGAAGGGAAGAAGGGCTACAAAAAGGGTTGTATGAATAGGGCAATTAGTAGGGACCTAAACAAGGGTAACTAACTGGAGAAACTACCTGAAAATTTAGTTTAATAGAATAAATCTCTTACTGACCTGAGCCGGTAAAAAAAGACAACCTCGCAGCGAAGCGGCAAACGAGATCTGGGGAGTTAGCACATGGTATTGTGGGTTATAGGGCTGCCTCGAGCCGGTAAAAATAGCTCTCGAGCTATAGTATAGGCCGAGTCGGAGCCGAGGATCGGCTCCGAACCCATCCAGCAAGAATGAAGGCGAGAATGACAACTTAACATTAACACTGATAAAACATTCATTTGTACGAATGAACTTTAGTTTCATACTAACCAGTGAAAATGAATCACAATACCAGCATCATTAATTGGGAAATGGCAGATCATACAAGCACCAAGCAAGTTGGCCAGGCAGCTCTGTCAGAATAGAGAGATAAATGCAGTCTTGACTATGATTATGGGTATGCCTATGTTGTGGAGGAATGGGGGCAGGGTCGGAAGGTACCATGATCCCTCAGAGGAGGAACAGTGAATACAAATGTGATCTGGGGTACACATTATGCTCACCAACCCACATCAAAGCACCCTTCATTGCAGATACACTGTAGCAAGCACTCACACAGGGATAGTGTAATGTCCCTGTGGTGGTGCAGGTCACTTGGTACTCAGCTGGGGGGGGGGGGGGGGGGGGCATACTAGTAAAACTAGAAAATTCCCCAGTGGCTATCTATATGATGGCTCATGTTGCTCTCACCTATGAGGAACAAATAGAATGGACAGAGTACAGGAGAAATGGTGGTCAGCAGGGGAGGAAATATAATAGAAAAGGAAATAATAGTAGGCTGGATCTTCTGGAGAAAAAAATGGGTAATAATGAAACTCCCCATTGATGCTGATAGCAGTCTAGATGTTGTAGATGTAGCTTAAGCTTTCAGTAGGACTCCTGAGGGGCGATTCTCAAGACAGCAACTGACAGTGGGGAAAGCTTCCTTGGATACTATATGGAAGAAGCCTTACCATAATTGGATGTTGAAAACCCAGCTTCTCTTTGTTGTGTGGATGATCTTCAGGTATGGAACTCTCAGTTCTTTCCAATTTACTTTTCCTCAAAAAACAGGAGAAGGGACTTGGCTTTTTGGCCTTGTTTTAAGACAGCCCATGATAACATTCCACAAGAGTTAGAGTTACAGTTTGATGTCAATTATATATTTTCAAAAATGACATTTAAGACATTGTTTGTACCAACAAACTACATGTGCACCTTATATGGACATCTGACTGCATACACTAAGACTAAGGGTTAGCTATTATTTTCAGAAATAATGTTTCTATTACATATATCTACACACAGACAAACACACATATTCTCTCTCTCTCTACATATATGAATATATACATATATATATATATATATATATATATATATATATATATATATACATATACATATATACACATATACATGTATATATATATATATATATATATATATATATATATATATATATATATATACATATATATATATATATATATATATATATATATATACATATACATATATATATATATATATATATATAGATTCATATATACACACACAAACACGCATATACATATAAAATACATATATGAAATATGTAAATTGTAAAGGATATGGTTGGTGTAATGGCTAACATTTTACTTCACACATAGATCAATGGCCAGGTTCAACCCTGATCACTGGTACCTGTGTTGGTGGAACTTGCACGTTCTCCCCAGGTCTGATTGGGGTCCCTCCCACCTTCTAAAAACATACTAGCTATTTGCTGCAGTGGATGAGTGGCAAAAAGGTGACACCTCAAGGGCAGAAAGTCCTGGGTATGAATCTAATCTTTCCAAAAGAACTTAAGAAGTCTGACAACAGAATGAACTCAAAAATGAATGAGACACACAGACTCTGGGTGATGCCTATCACGGGGACAGTCATGTTGAAAAATCACTTTACATATCAGCTATGGTATGCAATGTCTTCCAGGTATAACACATATACCATATATTGCAACAGGGCTAACTACTTGATGTAAATACCGCTGTAATTGACACGGTCACATATAATCAATAACAGTTAAGGTTATTTAACATTACTACGTGGGTTGAGAACCTGGCCTTCTCCAATCTATTCCAAGGATGCATACTAGTGGTTGGGGGTCTAACACATCTCCAGTAGACACTGTGCAATCACCATAAAGCCTAGCAGCCCTAGATCACTAAGCTAATTTCCATTTGGTATCTTTTCTCAGACTGGATTATCTGCTCTGCTGAGTGAAAGCTGGACATAAAACAAGCAACCTGCTTCCAGCTAAGGATATAGTTAGAAAATGAAAGACTCAATGCCAAGAAGGAAAAAGTACAGCTGTGTACACTTACCATAAATGTAAATGTTCGAGTGTATTCACTGTTGCAGTCATCATACTTGGGTTATCCTGCCAGAGGCAGCCCTCAGTCGGCCCGAATACCAGAGACTTAGTACTTCTGCGTCGGCTGCTGTCACTTCAGGACTGACATCAGGTTGTCAGGGGTATAAAAACAGGCAGCCGACACCATTACATCAGTTTTTCTTGCCCCAAATGTCAGGAGCCCCCCAAATAGTGAGCTAAGATATGGTGAAAAAAACACCACCAGTAAAAGTAAATACCAATAGCCCTGTAAGGGGTTAGTAATAGAGATAGAGAAGGAGAGAGAGAGAGAGAGAGAGAGAGAGAGAGAGAAAGATAAGAGGGCTGGAGGGTGGGAAACCAGGACTGCAACAGCGAATACACTCAAACATCTACATTTATGGTAAGTGTACACAACTGTACTATGTTTTTCATGTTTCACTGTTGCAGTCATCACACTTGATTCCCAAAGCTGAAGAATGGGTGGAAGCAGTCAAGAAGAGTTGGGGCTGGCTAGTATGCCCTGCAGGACTGCAGTTGCCAAACCTGCCATGGATTTGGAAAAGATAGGCAGGTGGTAATGCTTGGTGAACGTGTGAACAAAACTCCAGGTAGCAGCTTCCAGAATGTCCCTGGTAGGGACTCCCTTAAGGAATGCTGTAGAGGTAGAATTTGCCCTACTGGAATGCGTTCTGACCCTCTTAGGGGTTTGGTTTCCATGGTGTTTGTAACAGAAATGAATACAGTGTGCTATCTATTTGGAAATTGTTTGTTTTGATATGGCCTTGCCCTCTGCCCCTGGTGCAAAACTGTCTAGTAACTCATCAGATTTCCTAAAGGGCTTAGTCCTATCAAAGTAGAATATGAGCTGTCTGTGCACTTCTAAAAAGTGCAGGATCCTTTCCCTTTATTTTGAGGATTAGGGAAGAAGGTTGGTAAATGGATGGATTGGTTGAGAGCTACACTGGACATCACTTTAGGCATAAAAGTAGGGTTAGTCCTGAGGGAGACGCTGTCAGCATGAAAAATAATGAAGGGTTAAAAAAGCCATAAGTGCTTGTAGCACAGAAACTCCTAGCTGAAGTGATGGCCAGAAGCAAGGCTGCTTTCCAAGAGAGTAATTTTAACTCTGCTGATGCTGCAGGCTCAAAGTGTGTGTGTGTGTGTGTGTGTGTGTGTGTGTGTGTGTGTGTGTGTGTGTGTGTGTTGGGGGGGGGGTTGCTTGAACTTTTCCAGTACAAAGTTAAGGTCCCAAGCAGGGGTGAGGGCTCTCATTGGTGGTCTGTTTGATGAGAGGGTGAGAGAAGAGAGGTGGCTCAGTGTTGTAATGAGCCGAGATGGCAGAGGCATGGCTCTTAATGGAAGAGAAGGACAGGCCTCTGTGGAGTAGATCTGCTAGGTAATCCAGGATTAGAGGTAAGGAGGGTAGTGCTGCGTCCACTCCTTTAGACCGAATCCAGGAACAATACCTTTTCCACTTATCAGCATAGGATTTCCTTGTACTGGGTCGTCTGGCTTCAAGAATGATGTCCAGCATCTGCTTGCTTAGGCTGGTCACTGGGGATGAATTCAAGGAATAAGCCAGGCTGCAATGTTCAGGGTTTGCAGTTGTGGATGCAAGATCTGTCCCTCCCGCTGAATAAGGAAGGTTGGGATCTGAGGTAGGTGCCATGGTGGCACCGGTGACAGGCTGCTCAGTAGTGGGTACCAGTGCTGATGTACCCAGTCTGGGGCAATCAGGATTGCCCTTGGTCTGTCCTGTCTTATCTTCAGTAATATTCTTGTAAGAAGAGGCAGAGGGGGAAATGCAAAGATTGAGAGGTGTACCCACTGGAAGGATAGGGCATCCACTTTCCAGACCCTGTTGTGAGGTATCCTGGTGCAGAATTTGCTGAGCTGGTGATTGTAGGGTGAGGCAAAAAGGTCCACCTCCGGGGTCCCCCATTTCTGGGTTAGAAGGCTGAAAGTGCTGGGGTCTAATTGTCACTCTTGTGGGTCTAGGAGATTTCTGCTTACGTCGTCTGCTAGAGAGTTTTGTTTGCCTGGCAGGAATTGAGCTTGCAGATGAATATGCATGTCCAAGGCCGTGTTCCACAGTGTCATGGCTAGTCTGCAGATTGGGTAAGAGTGGGTTCCCCCCTGCTTGTTGATGTACCACTTAACTGTGGTGCTGTCTGTTTTTATTAGCAGGGGTCCTGGTGAGAGTAGGGATCTGAAAGCTGTCAGAGTGTGTTGACCAGCTAGCATCTCTTTTTGGTTGATGTGCAGATGAATTTGACTTGGGCACCAGTGGCCCTGAATGCACTTGTCGTCCAGATGTGCCCCCCAGGCATAGTCTGATGCGTCTGTGGTTAGGGTCTGGGTGGCGCGGGGTTGTGTGAAGGAAAGCCCCTTGTTGTGGTTGCATGCTGCTGCCCACCAAAGAAACTCTGTCCTTAGACAAGGTATGACAGGTATGATAGTTTCCAGGTCCTGAGAATGTTGGCACCAAAGACTTTTTAAGTACCATTGAAGTTTCCTTATATGCAGTCTGGAATTAGTAGAATGCAAGAGGCCATGAACTCTAGAGCCTGCAGGATTTTCCTTGCGAATAGCTGGGTTCTGGTGGCCATTTGACCGAAGTAGCCTATTAGATAGGCATGTTTTTCTGGAGTAAGGAATGCCATCTGGGATGCTGTGTCCAAGCTTGCTCCCAGGAATACAACCTTTTGACTGGGGACTAGTTTTGATTTCTTTTCATTTATAGTGTACCGAGGGAGGTTAGAAGGTTCTTTACAAATGTCAGGTGCTGCAACAGCTTTTCCTGACTGTCTGCCTGAATCAGGCAATCTTCCAAGTAAGGGTATATTTGAATCTTTCTCTGTCTGCAATAGGCAATGGCTGGAGCCAGGCATTTTGTGAAGACTCTGGGAGCAGTGGATAAGCCAAAGGGAAGTGCAGAGAACTGATCATGCATAGATTCTGCCCTGAAACGCTGATATTCCCTGCATGAGTCCCTGATAGGGATGTGCAGATAGGCTTCTTTTAGGTCTAGGGTGGCTAACCAGGCGTCTTTGGACAACATAGGAAGAAGCTGCTGAAGGGTGAGCATTTTGAATTTTGGTACCACCAGGAAGGTGTTTAGAATGGAAAGATCTAGGACTGGGTGCCAAGTGCCTTCTTTTCTGAGTACCAGGAAAAGTCTGGAACAAAACCCTTGACCCATCTGTTCTGCAGGAACAGGTTGAATTGTCCTTATAGAGAGCACGGATTGAACTTGATTTTGTGCCTTTGCCCACTGGTTTGGAGGAAGGTCTGGGAACCCTTTTGGGGTTGGCAGTCTGCGGAAGTAAAATTTCTACCCCTGGGATACAATGTTGAGGACCCATCGGTCTTTAGTGATGGAGGTCCAGTTTTTCATGGTGGGCAAGTTTTCCTCCTAGGAGCATGAGCAATTGGGCAGAGGTGACGAGTGGAATTGAGAATTTATTGTGAATTCTTTCCGTAAGGGGGTGACTTAGCACTCCCTGTTTTAGAAGTGGAGCAACTCCATTGCTTAGATCTCTGCATACCCTGAGACTGTAATCTGGGGGGGGGGTCTGTTTCCACTGGGTCTAGTTTGAGATGGCCTTGAGGAGGCTGGAAAGGACCAATGTTTCGAGGGGCAATGCCTACTAAATAATGGAGGCTGCACTTGCAAGAAATCTTTGACTGTCTGCATAGACTTAGCTTTTTCTTCCATCTTTTTTAGAACCTCTACTGTTTTAGTGCCAAACAAATTGTCCTTGTTCAAAGGAGCGTCTAGTAATTTTGATTTGACATGGTCTGGCAAGGTCTGCTCCTTAAGCCAAGCATGCCTTCCTAGTAGAGAACCAGTGACTGCTGCCCTGCAAGATGCCTCCAGGGTGTCAAACCCACATTGCAAGGTATGCTTGCTAACTTGGCTTGCAGAATGCATAAGTTCCTGCAATTCTCTATTTTCTGCAGTCTATAAAGGTAGATAATTTTTGCTTAATAAGTTCCATAATATATTGCTGGTATTTCAGCATGTGCAACTGGCAATTCAATGCCCTAATGGCGAGAGTTGCAGAGGTGCATACTTTTTTACCCCATCTGTCTAAAACTCAGGAATCCCTGTCCAAAGTAGTTGGATTCTTACCTGTAGTTGCTTTTATACCTTTAGGGCCTTGGGAAATGACCTCTGGGTCAGCAGTACGATTTTTGAAAAGAAATTTGTGAGAGTCAGGGACTCTTTAGTACCTGTCTGGTTTCCTTGGAGCAGGGGGTAAAGTATCAGAAGTTAGACTGGATTCCATAAAGACATCATCCACAATATCCAGAACAGGAGAGATAGCTAAAGGTCTAGGTTGTGGCAAATCTAAAAATTCTCGGAGTCTCTTTTTGGACTGAGGATAATCCTGGCATTCCCAGTGGAATGCTCTCTTGAAGTATGAAGGGTTTCACCAAAATAAAAATCCTCTGGAGGGGAGGTAGAGCGAATGGATTCCTCTGCATCTGAATCCTCATAAGCAAATAAAGGCATGTCTTCATATTCAGAAACCTCAGAGTCGTTGGACTCTTGGTCAGTTAAACCTGCTGGAGACAGGTCTCTTTTTCTCTTAGCAGGGAAAAGTTGACTTCCCCTAATCAGCATGATCAGGTCTTCTGCCATTTTAAGCATTTGAGACTGTGGCAAGGAAGTAGGTGCTTGAGTTTGGGTCGTCGTTTTTTTTAGGCGTAGCTCGTACTCTTGGCCTTAGAAACTTGGTAGTTTTAGACAGAACTGAAGACGCGAAAGAAGTCATCAGTTTGTGTCAAATATCGGTAATGTGAAGAACTTCCTCGGAAGCTGGTGCCTGCACAGCGGCTCCGGACCCAACCAAGGTAGAGACATCCGCAGGTTCCGTAAACAAAAGAGAGTCTTGCAACATACCGGACTCCAAATCGGTCTCGGTAGTGACCTGTGAATCCATCGAAGTGGGCATCAGGGGCTGCGAAAGCACCTCACTGAGTATCGGCAAACTGGCGACTAGCTTAATGGAAGCTTCGTCAGCAGTTTTTGACCTGTGCAGTCTGTCTCTGTCTTTATCCTTACATTTTTTGTATGATTAGTAGTCGGATGGCTTACTGAAGCCATTTCGGAATATGGAGATCGAGAGCTAAAGTATTAAGCGACAATAAGGGCCCGATGATGAACAGTTCAGGCGTTGAACAAAGCACAAAACCGACAGGTGATGCAGTAAGAATGGAAATCTCGGTATGGTATTTGCTTTCCACAGGCAAATTGTTAACTTTTTCTGACATCGGTGAGAGCAAGAAAAAAGGATCCCCAACGGGGTACTTAGCTTTAGAAGACTTCAGGATGATTCAATTCGGAAACAAAAACTTAGGTAGTGGTCAACTGGCACTCGTGCGAACTGATTGTGCTTCAGGCTCCACGGCAAAAAAGACTGATGTAATGGCGTCGACTGCCTGTTTTTATACCCCTGATAACCTGACATCAGTCCTGAAGCGACAACAACTGACGCAGAAATACTAAGTCTCTGGTATTCAGGCCAACTGAGGGCTACCTGCAGGCAGATAACCCAACTGTGATGACTACAACAATGAAACACGAAGAACATTGGATATTCTGCATATCCAAGAGATGTGGAGGAATGGCAGTGCAGCTGACTCCAATTTAAGATGGAGTTCTTTTGCAAAATTTCCAGGTGTTCCTCAATAAAGCAAGACAGTGAGTATTCAGAACCAGACATGGGGACTGCTTATGTCTGTATACCTTGTGCAACAGAAATAATGAAAGAAAGGACAGTTAGGACTTGATCTGGTAAAAATGGGAAAAAAGGGGGAGGAAGAAGATGATATGAAAACAGTTTTTTTCAAAGAGGTGATCTTCCAAATTTTATAAGCAAGCCTCTTATGATACTGATAATGGGTCTAGAAAAAAAGGAGAGGACATCATCATGAGAATTGCTATGAACAGGTTTGTCAAACAGTACCACAAAAATTGAAATCTGCATATAGGTCTCTTTTATGGCAGTGTTGTTTGTTGATGTCTTAGTGAAATCCAATTATAAGGCAATGTGTTGTCTTCTTTGACTGTGAAATGGCAGATCCTATTGTGCTTTATTACAAGTCTGTGCAAGTACAGAATGGGGGAATATCACACTGACATGATTCTGTTTCACATTCGCTTTCACTGTAGTTGTGAAATCTTGCACTTAGTAAATATAAATATAATTAAACAGTACACAGCCCTGTCCCATATGGGGGTGTGAGGGAATTGTCTCCCTCAAAAAATATTTGCTTTGTTTTTACTTAGGCGAGATTTGCGTGTAGTTCCCTGAGATGGCATTGTTTTATTTTTGCTCAATTTTTTCAACTCTCCTGAGTTCAATTTATGATGTGAGTCTATAACATGAAAAGTTAAATGAGATTTTGTAGGGAAAAAGCATAATTCACTGTACACCTAAAATAAACTCTTTTTCCCTAACACAATAATGGCTAGAAAAAAGTCTTCCAGTCTCATAAATGCAGTTTCAAATGGGGGTTGTATGCTAAACAGATACTACTGTACTTTAAAATCCTGAGTGCATGTGTCATAATATCTGTTTTGGATACAAAGACATACATATATACAGTATACTGATGAGGTTGATAAAAAAGCTGAAACATGCATGACAATAGCTAGTTGGTTTTACCTTTATTGGCCTGAATGTAACAATAAAACCTTAAAAATTAAAAAAAAAAAAAAAAAAAGTCATGGGCATTCAGAAGCCATGTAGCTGAAACAATTGATGCCCTTAAGGAGTCATTTGCAAGTATCCCATAGGCCTCTTACAGGAAGTTTAAGTTATCACACAGTAAAAATTCTAGCTTAGTTGAGTTTTTCTTGCAGTTTTTACTGAATGGTTTTTCTGTGTGATCTTTGTACCATTTGGTTTGGAAACATAGAAACAGAGATAGTAAACATATCCATCCATCCACCACCCTTTTTCCCCATTTTTTGAACATATTTATAAAAAGATCAATCATATTTTACATAAGTCCATTTTTTCTCCCATTTCATAATTATATATGTGTGAGTGTGTGTGTGTGTGTGTGTGTGTGTGTGTGTGTGTGTGTGTGTGTGTGTGTGTGTGTGTGTGTGTGTGTGTGTGTGTGCGTGTGTGTGTGTGTGTATATATATATATATATATATATATATATATATATATATATATATATATATATATGCACATACGCATACATATACATAAACGTACAAATGAAAAATATATCCATATATTTCTGCATATCTTCTTCTTCTTTCGGCTTTTCCCGGTCAGGGGTCGCCACAGCGGATCACCTTGTCCGCTCATGATTGGCAGTGGAGTTTTACGGTGTCGAGTTGCCAGCCCGGGGCTCAACCTTCCACAGAAGGCACACAAACGCACACACTCACACCTAGGGCCAATTTAGAGTGTCCAATCCACCTGCAGCATGTCTTTAGGATGTGGGAGGAAACCGGAGCACCTGGAGGAAACCCACGCGACCTCAGGGAGGACATGCAGACTCTGCACAGAAGGCACCCCAGTCGAGGATCGAACCGGAGAACCTCTTGCTGAGCGGCGGCAATGCTAACCACTGCACCACCGTGGCCACCCTACAGAAACACACACATACAAACATTTCTGATATGTTAGTTTACAGTTAGGTACTAAACTGTGCAGATGTCTGTGGCCCAAAGAAAGTGATGGGAATTACATAATTAGTAGAAAGCACGAGTGATGAGTAGGACAGAATGATGGACTTTAGTATAAAGGTTAGGTGTGGCTGAATCTGCCATTTTCTGTTTTAGATAACCAAAAAAAAAAAAAAAAAAAAAAGAAAAATCTTGGCAGAATGTCGAATGCACTGCAGAAAGACACTAATGGAAGAAATACCCTTATTGTCAGTATAATGGCATTGTGAATGTGTCTGAGCTAACATGTTTTTGATAAAACATTTTTATTTGGTTTTCATAACAATGAACAAATTTATTACAAAACAAATAACTACTTACATATTGCCACGACTGATTAATACATTAAAGTTATACAAATCAACAACTATTAATATTTTTTCTAGCAAATCTTTAAGCCAAGACTTATATGAATGTGGAATATTAAAAGTTATCATCTTTATAGTATACAAATCACTACAGCAAACAATTTTTGTCACACTAATAAATTCAACATGTGAAGGGGTAGCTTTACTTTTCCAGTTTTTAATTATTGTTTTCCTAGCTATTGCTAGAACAGACCATAGTAGAGACACTTGCGTTTTTGAAATTATCTCAGGAAATGGAACATTAAATAAAACCAAATATTTGGAAATATTACATCTGTCTGACCATAGGGCTTGAATAATTGTATTCATTTCCTTCCAAAAATGGGAGATGACCTCACATTCATATACCATATGCATTCAGTCTGCTACTATTTCAGAATCACATCTCTAGCATTTAATTCTGTTTGATTTGTACATAACTGTAATTTTGTTAAGAGTAAAAACAAGCTCTGTGCAAGAATTTTTAAGTGAAAATGTTCCAATATAATGAGGATGTAGTTTTAGCTATAGACTTTAATACTATTTTCTTGTTTTCTTCAGTGAAGTCTTTATGAATTTTTGAGGAATAATTCCAATAGGTATTACCTACGTGTGTTAATATTTATTAAGAATTCTAATATTTTGAGGAAGAATATCTTATCTAAGTTAAATATCTTAGTTATCTTTGTGTTCACATAATCTCTTCATACTTGTAGTATTAACCAATTCTTAGAACTGTCACTGTATCTAGACCTTAAGTTTTCAACAGTATGCATTTCAGTGCCATTTAAAAATTGATGCCAATAAGATAAATTATTTTGTTCTTTCAGTTGTATCATTTTGGTGAATATTTGATTTTGAAGCCATCATTTCTATTTGCTATTGGAAATATACAGAAATTAAGTATTTAATACAATAGTTAGAATATACGAACTTCCAGAAAGAGAAAATAATATTTATATAGGGAATTTGATTAGAAGAAATATTTCCATTTACGCAAAAATCTTTTAATAACCAGATAAAACCATTAGTGACTGTTTATGACTGATTATGATATGTTTACTATTTACAGATATTTCTTGGTGTATTTGTTTCCATTTTGAATTATATGATGAATTTATCCATAACACAATAACTTTTACAATTGCTGAAGTAGCATACGATTGACTATCAGGAAATCATATTCCACCATTATCCTAACATTTTCTGTGCCAATTAAAATAAATTCTTGGTTTACTGGGATGCCAAAGAGATTTAAGTAGAATGTTATTTATCGTCTTCATTATTTTTTTTTGATGGACACAGAACTAAAGATTGTATGACAAATAATAGTTTAGGGAGAATTACCATCTTAATTAACATTAATCATTCTTCCATAGTAAAGAAGAACTTATTCCAATTTGTATCTAAATTTAAAATGTTGAAAATTTGTATAATTTCTTTACTATTAGACATAATGGTTATACCAAGATATTTGAGTGTTACTCCAACTGATGTTAGACTATTTTTTGCATAATTTGTTAAATTTTTTATTGATTAAAAATGTACTTGTTTTGTTACGATTAAATTTTAAGTTTGAGATTTCTTCAAACTCTCTCACAAAACTAATTATATGTTCTAATGATTTTTCTGTATTTCCCATTGTTAGCAAAATATCATCAGCAAAGAATTGAGTCTTTAGTTCAAAATCATCATTTATTTTGATTCCATTAACACTATAATTAGATCTAATACAATTAGCAAAGGGTTCTATTGCTAATGCAAAAAGGAAAGGTGACAATGGACAATCTTGTTTTGTACCTTTTTGTAATTTAAAGGAATAAGAAAGAAAACAGCTTATTTTAAGACAAGCACAAGAGTCATTGTAGAACTTTGAAATGAATGCAATTAGCTCAGCTGAGAAGTTATACACTTTAAGGGCTTTAAACAAATAAGGCCAACTGACTGAGTCAGAAACTTTAACTAAATAAAGATTAATGATAGAAAGTTATTTTTTATTTTTATTTGCTTAGTCTATTAGTGTATGGATTCTTATTATATTATCCTGCACTTTTCTATTTAAAATAAACCATATTTGACTGTTGTTAATTAGTTTAAGTATTAGTAAATTAATTATTTTGGCTAAAATGGACATTAACATTTTATAGTCCACATATAAAAGTGAAATGGTCTGTTTGATGAGCACTTTGTAGGATCCTTATGTTGTTTTAAGATAGGTGATATGAAGGAATATTTCCATGATGGGGGAACTTCAGCAGATGTTTTCTATTTCTCTACAGACCTTTTCTAATATTTAATATCATCATCCAGTACTACTTTATATAATTCTGGTATAAGACCATTTAAGCCTGGAGCCTTATTATTTTTTAACTTTTTTTATTTGATCATTTATTTCCATTACATTTTGTTCACTTGTTAATTTCTTTTTGTATATTTTCCCTTAGAAAAGTTTCAACTGTTTCATCATTATCCAATTTATTTACATTTTCATAAAATATTCTAAAGCTCTCAAGAATTGTGAATTTAAATCCTTTTATTTTAACAATATATGCTGGTAATCTTCTATGCTGTATTAAGTTGTCAGTTTTTAATATAATATTGAATACTATAAAATATTCTAAAGCACTCAAGAAAAAGAACTTGTGGGAGGTTGGCGTAATGGTTAAGGTGCTTACCTTATAAACACAAGGTGCAGGGTTTGATTTTGACATGGGGTAATTGGCTAGGCTTAAAATGGCCCATAAGGGTAGTTAGCCTAGTAGTAACCTATGAACCTATGAAGAATACCTTTAATATCTGTTCTTCTTTCTTTTTTATCTGTATGTGTTATGATTTCTTTTATATGATTTAGTTTATTCATTTTCTTTGATCTTATAGCAAGTTTATGTAAGCTTGATGTGTTTACTGAATATGCTTGAAGCTTAAATTTTTTCCTGGTTTATTATGATTTAAAATTTCACCACATTTTGTACTTACGTTTTTAAGTTCCGAATGACTGATAGTATCACTTGGTTTTACATTTAACTTCAGTTTATCTATTTTGGCCTGTAGTGTATTTAATTCCTTGTCCCATTCTCTTGTTTTACTAATGTACCAACTTGTAACTCTTCCATTTAAGTAAGCCTTTAGTGAATCCCACAGAACAATGTCAGATACTTCACCATTTATGTTTATTTCTAGGAAATTTCTGATCTCTTTAATATACCACTCCTTAAATCCTTTTATTTTAACAATATATGCTGGTAATCTTCTATGCTGTATTAAGTTGTCAGTTTTTAATATAATATTGAATACTATAGTATTGTTCCGCGGTGGTGCAGCGGTAGCGTTGTTGCCTCACAGCAAGAGGTTCTCACATTCGATTCTTAGCTAGTGTGCGGGGAGTGCCTTCGGTGTGGAGTCTGCATGTGCTCCCCGTGGGTCGACTGGCGTTCCGAAAGACATGCATGAATGGGCGTGCCTTCGTTGAAGGTTGGGCATTGAGCTGGCAACTCGGCACCATGAAAATCTACTGCCAATCATTAGCGGACCAGAGTTCAGCTGTGGCAACCCCTAACTGGGAAAAGCCGAAAGACAACAACATTGAATACTATAGTATTGTGATCTAATAATGGACATGATACTACTGAAACTTCTCTAATATGTGATATCAGATTGTTTATAACAAACATTTTATCAATGTTTGTGTTTTATATCTATATGAATAATGAGTAAATTAAAGTGAGTTTATTTTTCATAGTTCATGTATATCCTTTAGTTTCATTAGATTTACGAAATTTGATAACTGTTTGGCTGAAGATGTGATTCTGAGTTTCCTATCAGCAGTGGTGTCTTTGTCTGACAAAATACAATTAAAATCACCAGCCATAATGACTTCACCTTTCATGTAATACACCATAGTATCTAAATAATTTTTTGGATCTTCAGCTCTGACGCCTGCAATCCAATAAGAGTTTACTAATGTTTATAGTTTTCTAGTCCACTCAATTACAATGATTAACATAAGTATCTTTTACTTTGGGCATTACTGATGAGTTCTTCCATAGAATGAGTGTCTCTTCTTTTAGCTTGAAAATCAGAACCTGCTAAAATCAAACAATTCTTTAATGATAGTTTATTTACATCCTTATTAAGTAAATGTGTTTCTTGCACAAATACTATTTGAGCTTTATGTAAATGCAACTCTCCTTTTTTAATGGATTATGTAATCCATTAATGTTAATAGATATTAGCCTGACATACAAGGCCATGTCTAAATCAGAATTGATGGACATGCTCCACCTAAAGAAAATCTTATCCCCTCGAGCCACATGATCTAGGGATCTAAATCTCACCACAACAATAAATAGGATGTGCTGGAGGGATAGATTCCTGTCTCAGAGACTTTCCATGCTTTGGAACAAGATTCCAATCTACATTAGGCAGAGCTCCTCACTAACACTCTTCAAGAGAAACCTTGATGAGTGGATGGGAAACAGAAAGTTTACCCCGGGGATCACTTCAATGACTCTGCTGGACAGAGGCACAGGGAACTAATCTAAGGGAGCAGCGAAAGCAAACACATTCTGGCTAGGCTTATAAATGCCTTCAGGCAGATAGCCTAGTACCTACCTATGAACCTACATACATTTAAAATCAGACATTTATATAAAAAAAGGAAAACACATTATAAAATCACATTTATGTACAGAACTTAGTATATCATTTATAAACAGCAATATGAAACCTTCAGCTATGGATAAAATGTCTGAACCAAGTAAAGAATTACCTAATAATATTACCCTAAAACATTATACCATGGAATAACATATTCCTAGTTTGTTGAAATAATCAAACAAACTTCCTTACAACCTCCCTATTAGACTAACATGTTTCTGTTTCATGTTAGTGTGCCTTACATTTTTAGTATATACTGTCTTAAAAAAGCCAATCACTGAGTTATTATGAATGAGAAAAGTTAAAAAGCTGCTCAGATTCTGTTTCTTTTTAACTAAACCAGACTGGTTAGCTCTATTATCATCTTTCCTTGTAACCTCTCATTAACTCCCTAATCAACTATAGGGTGAATCTCAGTTGTTTTTTTTTTAATATTTATTAATTTATAGGTCAGGTGATTTCATACTTTTTCTGTTTTATTTACTATGTGTAAAGTTGTTGACATAACAATGTCCTAACTATATATATATATATATATATATATATATATATATATATATATATACATACTAATCCTGATCTCTTTCTATTTCTGCTTGTATATTTTATCTTATACTATAAATGTATTCCTAAGTTCTATATTTTAGTTATAATCCTAGTATAGAGTACTGTTTAACAGGACAGTTATATTTTCCCTTATGTATCCGATAATATTTAATCTAGGTCTACTGTTGGAATAAGTCCTGTTTCTTTTTTATATGTTACATCTAACGGCATTTGAACAAACATCTGAAAAATCTTCCCTTTAAGATTCAAACTTTCAAATATAAACTGACTTAAGATTTTAAATGTAGTTATTATTAAAAAAGAAACAATAACAAAGAAATACAATCCTACATTTTTTATCTGAAGTGTCTTTCTGTAAGCTACTATATAGTCCATCTTTTGCTATACTGCAAGCATTCAAAACTATTGGATAGTTATTAGTGGTTTTAAAATGTAATCTACTACAGTAAACTCTCAGTTAACCAGCACCCATGGGGATTGGTAGATGCCAGATAACTGTAGTTTCTGGTTGGTTGAGAGTTACTATTAAAAATAGGCCTGACTAATACTGTAGCCTATACTATTTGTTTGGTTTGACTTGTTCTCAGATTGGGGAGAAAGGGAATTTATTCCTATCTTCCTTTTTAAAACTCTAAAACTCTAAAAACATAAGGTAAGTTTCTTTTGGGGGGGGACAGAAAGTGCAACATGTGAAAACTGTACTGTATTTCTTTGACATTTTTTTTGTTGGATGCTTCAGAATTCTGGTTGCTTGAGTTCCGCTTAACTGATAGTTTACTGTATCATTCACTTATCATCTAACATGTAGTTAGTATTATCTCTGTATATGTTTCAAAACTGCAAGTTTAATTGGTCTAATATGTACTGTGTTAAGCTATATTATCAGCTTTCATAGACAAAACACCCTATAGTTCATGTCTTAACATTATAATGCATCACTTCCGGTTCAGAGGATGAGTTAAAAGGTCAGCTTTCACTTTTGGACAGGAAGAAGTAATCTCGATACCTTATAGAATTTTCAAAGCTGCCAAAGCCACACAAAAGTGCTCACAACTCTAATTAGCTTGTTTTAAGCTAATATTCACATTAATGGCACAAAAATAATTTATCTGTTATAACTCACACAAAACTGCTTACAATGTTTGCAAGTGAATTTAAGGCACTTTTACAGTATTTGTTAACCACTCAAACCTTTCCAAACCAGTAAAAAAACAATAAAAAATCATTACAATGCATTTTTACCCTTAAAAAGCTTCTGTATGTAAAGGAATAACATTGTAATGACTCTGCAAACGCTAATAAACTCGCGGCATTCTCAAGTGTTCATTTTTAACCTTTGCTTCAATACACAAGGCTTACTAAGCTACTTTAAACAATAAGTAACCACTAAATATGATATACATATTATGGTAAAGCTCAATCAAAGATACAACAGTGCCTTCAATATCAGGTATTCAGTTACATTGTCAATATTTATATGTGTTGTTTTAGATAAAGCATTCTATCATTCTTTAAAGGAAATATAGCATTTAAACTTATATTAAAAGAATAACAGTTAAGTGTGATCCAGGTTTAATTTGTAAGATGTCAATGCTATACTAATTATTTGATATCAATCCAATAATAGCTTTTACATATGCTTCTATATATGTAAACAGCCATATTTTTTGTGCTTCAGTATAAAATTTCACATGCCTTTCCTTGGTCATTTTACATATAAAGTATTATGTTAGTAGCATACTACTGAACCATGTTAAGATCCCAAAAGGCATATCGGTGAACAATGTTAATACCCCAAAAAGCATATCAAACTACACAAGCTTCATCTCATTAATGATTTACTTTTACCGATATAAATGGGATGACCCCTTAAAGTTCATATACATTAATTATCAACATCACATATGCATTTATTTTCTCAAGTTTTAATATGAGATGTTTTAGATGAAGCAAACTGTCATTCTTTAAAGGAGACAATATTTAAACTTGCATAAAAAATTACATATATGTGAGATCAGACTTTAACTTGTGAGGATGTCAATGAAGCACTAATTATATGATACCATTCCCATATTCTCTTTTGCTTGTGTAAGCAGCTACATATTTTGTAAATTAGTATGTAGCCTAACATGCCCCTTCAGTGTCATTTTTGTGTTTCTAGTATTATGTTTAATAATATATTACTAAACCCTGTTAAAATTTCAAAAAGTGTGCCATTTACCAAAAACTTCATCTTATTAATGATTAGATTTTAATGGTATGAGTTGTTTAACTAGTTTAACTTTAAATGAAATCAAATAGCTTCAATTTCTTATGTAACTAAAAAAAAAAATAATTCAGCCATATCATATTTAAAATGGAACTAGTAACCCATATGAAGAAAGGAAAGAAATAAAAAAAATAAATGATTTGCCTTATAAAAAGTAGTATTTAACGAACTACTGTTATTTATTTATTTATTTTATTTATTTGTAATTTGATTACCGGGGAAGTCCACTGGGCCGAATTGACCCATTTTCAGTGGAGGCCCGGGGAGAAAAGCTCCAAGATGCATTATACAATTTAGATACAAATAATAGTTAATATTAAAGATCTTATGCAGAATAGTTACTGATAAATGCATTCAATATCATGCATAGTTAACAAATTCATTAAGCTTGAAGGTAGGAATCACACAGTTTCATTTGAGGAAAACAGATATGGGTTAGGTGTGGAAACAGTTTACATAGAAACCATTTAAGAAAATGTAAATACGCTTTACATACACACATTAACAGCAGAATGCTATTTACAATATTTACAAGGTTTTTAGTTTATCTATCTTCATGGATAGCTCACTGATGTTATGAGTATAGACTGTATGCCTCTTTTCACTGTACAGTCTTGCACACTGGGTTTAGAGTGGCTCATTCTGAGATAGTTAGTTCTTTTTAGTTTTTTTGACAGGAAAAAGCAATTAACATTTTTCAAACTTTTTTTGTAGAAAATCTTTCAGAAGTTGTTAAAATTATACATCCATCATACTTTGAAACATTTTCTTTACGTTTTCTGTAAAAATTCTGCCAGAGATGTTAAAATGAAGCAGAGCAAAAAACATTGCTGTTAACTGCTCACCATCTTGGCCACATTTCATCAACTGACACAGTAAGTTGGTAGTGGCATGTGACAACTGCTGAGGATGCTTTGTATGGACTGCTGTTACTAGAGAGGACAACAGCAACAAAAGGCACTTATAGTATCTATGAAATGAGACTGGGAGGTAGGAATGGTTGGCAGATGGACGCTGTACAGTAAATAGGGGCTGGAGGAAATGGCATGTTAAACTCCAATATTACACTGTCTTCCTAGCAGTGCTAGGGAAAGTGTAATAGATGAATACAAGAGTCAGTGGATTAGCAGAAAATAACCTGCACGACCTTCAAATAAGAAACATGGTTGATGCTGAAACCTTCATTTTTTTTTCATTATCCCAAAATGCAGTGATTTAGTGCTGGTTATATTAAGTAGGGTGACGCACAGGTATGGTAGTGTTTGGAAATTTATTTTTGTACAGACGTATTATGCTATCTGTTTTGCTGTCAACTTAGAGCCATGGAATACTGGTTTCTTTGAACCTGGGCTGTAGTCATGCAGTTAAAGTGCTGATACCCAGAATGACTGTAAATATTAACTAGACATTTTACACTGGGGGTACAGTATTATCCTTTCATTATAGAGGCATATATGCAGTATAGCAGTCATCTACAAAATGCTTATGGTCCTTATTATACAATCATTTAAAAAAGATGGAAATTAATTTCATTTTTAAGTTGCTATTTTTGCAAAATGTTACATCGTATTTTGTACTGGGAAAAATGTTTGGTGATAATCCTACAATAGTATATGTGTGCCTCTGAGGATATAAGAAAAACAGATGTAAGCCAAGACTCTATGAGGTGATCAGTCATTTATCAAACCACAAAATGTTCTGATTCTTATTAATGATTCACACAACTCAAAAAATGCATTATTTGCCTCTATTCTTCAGCCATACCTTTCAATATCTTAACATAAAAAGTCTGGAAAAAAACTAAAATTATGTGGGGACAAAGGCCTAAAAATGTGGACAGACTTGACAATTATTTTTATAAACTTAAGTTGCTGAAATAACAGGATTTGAGTTATCATGCATTTTTATGAATAATATGACGTCAGAAACTCAAACGTATGTTATTATTTGCTGACTTCAATCCTCAGTGAATTGCCAGAAGAGACACATTTTATGAGGAAAAGACCAATAACATGCAGCAAAAATCTGTATATTCTGTGAAAATCTGGACAGGTCAGAGGTACATCTTCAGCCAAGTGTCATATGCATTTACAGTTTTTGCTGGAACTTGTGGCCTTGTAAACAACAAATGCATAAATATCAAGCTTTTTTAGACTCATTAATTACTGAACTTCTATCTTACTACTACTACTACGTTTGTCTTTTTCCTCTTCAAGAAAAGTAATGGTTAAATACTGTTTATTTATTTACGTTATTTAGTTGACATTTGGTTACCGGGAAAGTCCTATTGGGTGAAAACCCATTTTCCAATGCAGCAACAGAAAAAAACATAAAGCTATTACATAATTAGTCACAAGATTAAAGTAGTCAATATACAGACGAACAAAAAAGAAAGCACATACATACATTTTACATGAAAGATAAACAAGTATGTCTGAGAACAAGAATAAATAATATTTTACAGACAGATTAAACAATTGTATTTCCAAACATATATTATACATGCAAATAAGAAGTTATGTACTCACCATAACTTTCCATGTTTGTTGTCTATAATCTCGCCTTCATTCTTGCTGGTTGGGATCGGAACCGAGCATCAGTTCTGACTCGGCCTAATACTAAAGCTTGTGAGTTTCCACTGGCTCGAGACTATACCGTATCTCACCATGCTTAGGGAAGATAACCCAGATCTTGTTTGCAAAATAGTAACACATTTTTAAAATATATACAAAATCCAAGTGGTAATAGTATTAGCCTATGCCTCAAGAGGCAAGAAGGGAAGCAGAGAACACAATTTGCAACCAATAAAAATTTCCTCTCAATCCTCCAGGAGCGAAGGTTGGGGGAAGGAGGGTGGGACACAAGAATGAAGGCGAGATTATGGACAACAAACATGGAACATTATGGCAAGTACTTGTTAATGTTATGTTGTCCTATCTCGCTTTCATTCTTGCTGGTTGGGACAGAGTCCCTAGCACCTTCTTTTTTGGGTGGCTCAAGGGAATAAACTCTTCACAAAAGTGGAACCAAAGGAAGCCCTGTTACGGGAGGCCACGACTACTTTGTAATGAGTGATAAAGGTATGAGGTTTGACGCATGTGGCTACAGCACAGATTGAATCCATAGGTAATCTGGCCTGAAAGGTGGTCGAAGTTGACACAGCTCTTGTTGAGTGGCCTCTAATCATTCCTGGCAGTTGTTTATGTTGAAAATTATATGCGTGGGTAATAGTGTCAGTAAGCCATTCTGACAAGTGATTTTTTGATATTGGTGCACCTTTTCTGTTATCTGAGAAGGAAACAAATAACTGGTCAGATTTTCTAAATTCCTTTGTTCTATGCAAATAGAACCGTAACTGTCTGTGTACGTCCAATTGGTGTAGCGAATATTCTGCCTTGTTGCCATAGTTAGAAAAGAAAACAGGCAGGTCAATGGATTGATTTAAGTTGGTTTCAGAACATACTTTGGGAAGGAATGAAGGATTTGTTCTAAGAGAGACTCTGTCTTTGTGAAAAACTAAGTAGGGAGGGCATATGGACAGAGCTTGAAGTTCCAAAACCCTCCAGGCTGAAGTAATAGCTACCAGAAAGGCTGTTTTCCAGGTTAGAAATTTTAGTTGGCAAGAGGAAGCTGGTTCGTATGATGAGAGAATCAGAGTAGGCACAATACCAAGTTGAGGTCCCAAGGAATTGGTGGTTCCCTTATTGGAGGCCTTAGTAAGAATGTACCCCTCAGGAAAGCTTTGCATAATCTGTTAGACATTATCTTTGATCCCATGTCTCCTATGTGGTAGTTAGATATGGCGGCTAATTGTACTCATATGGTAGTTGCTTGTGTGCCTTCATTGAAAATTTCTGATAAGAAATCTAAAATTGTACTTACGGGGGCTGTGAAGGGGTCTATGTGATTCTTAGAAGCCCAACAAGAAAATCTTTTCCATTTGCTAGCATAAAGCTTTCTAGTTGTTGTCTTATGAGCTGAAATTAGAATATGTCTCACTGCAGGGATATGCCTGGAAGCTGGGTTAAGATTGGAAATGGAGCAGCCAAGCTGTCGGTTTGAGGGTCTGGACAGAGGGATGGAGCGTTCCTGACTGATGAGTCAGAAGATCTGCTACCGTGTCCAGAATCTACGGCTCTTCTCGGAGATGGGGCACAGGAAAGGAAACCAGATCTGATGAGGTCAGTATGGAGCGAAGTGTATTAACCTTCAACTCAATGATTTGGCCTTCTGTAGAACTTTGGGGATTAAAGGGAACAGGGGAAAGGCATAAAGGAGTCCTGGGGGCCAATAGTGAACGAGTGCATCCTTTGGCGACTCCCCCGGTGGGGGAATTAGGGCAAGCTAGCTGCTGCATTTGGTGTTCATGGACATGGCAAACAGGTCACAGCAAGGCTGGCCCTACTTGTGAAAAATCTGGTTCACAATTTCCTGTTTTTAGGGACCACTCATGAGGCATTAGAATTGCTCTGCTCAATTTGTCCATTATCTCATTGGATTTCCCTGGAATATGCACTGCAATCAGAAAACGTTTTGAAGAGATTGCTCACTGCCATACTCTTTTAGTCTCTGGACACAGGGGCTAAGATCTGGCTCTGCCTTGTTTGTCGATATACCACACCACTGACATGTTGTCTGAATTGCAGTTGTACCTGGTGGAAGACAGTTCTAGAATGCCTGCAATGCCAGAAGCACCGCTCTCATCTCTAGAACACTGATGTGCAAGTGGTACTCATGTTCCTGCCAAGTTCCTTGGATGGTCTTTACCAGATAATGCCCCCCACCCTATTTGGGAAGCGTCTGTGGTCACTGTAGCTACTGGTTGAGGGAGAGTGAATGGCCTGCCTAGAGTTACCTGGGTGGACTGAAGCCACCAGCATATGTTTTTCATGCAGGAGTCTGTAATGAAGATCTTGTGGGACATGGGTAACTCCTGCATGGACCCTTGAGCGAAGAGTAGCCACTGTAGGACTCTCATATGTAGATGTGCCAGAGGTACTAATTTTATAGCAGCTGCCATAGTGCCCAAGACCTTTAGAACCAACTTTGCCTGTACTTTCTTTTTTGAGAGCAAGATGGACACTAGATGTCGCAGTGTCTGTACCCTGTCATGAGGCAATTTTGCTACCATGTCTTCTGTGTTTAAGTCTGCTCCTATAAATGTAATATGCTGTGATGGCAACAAGGTAGATTTTTCAAAATTTATGGTAATGCCCATTTCCGAGCAAAGATGAACAGTGGTGTCTCTTGCCTTGGTTAGTAGATCCTCGGTGGTGGCAGTCAGAAGCCATTTACCTAATTATGGAAACACCTAAAATCCTAGACGCCTCAAGTGAGCCGTGACTACTGCCATGCATTTGGTAAACACTCTGGGGACTGTAGTGAGACCAAAGGGCACAACTCGGAATTGGTAATGACTGGCTCCCAGCCAGAAGCATAGATGTCTACTGGATCGCCTGTCCATTTTTATATGATAGTACGCATCCTGAAGATTGATCGAGCACATCCAATGGTCTTTTCCCAGAAAGGAAAGTATAGATTGCAATATCACCATCCGAAACTTTGATTTTTTTATTAACTTGTTCAGCCTGCTGAGATCCAAGATGGGTCTCCAGTCCCGTTTTTTTGGAACTAAAAAGAACCTTGAGTAAGTTCCAGATCCAATTTGGTCTGCGGGGACTTCTTGGATGACTCTTTTTCTTAGCAACTTTTGTATCTCTAGAGTTGTTTGATTCCTTTGACAGGGTGGAATATCTGAGACTGATCTTGTTTTTGGGGGTGGGGTGGAGAAGAGTATGTTGTATCCCCTGGATATTACTGACTGTACCCATTTGTCTTGAGTGATATCTAGCCAGGCTTTTGGGTACAGTGATAGTCTGCCCCTGACTTCCTCCACAGGTGGACAGGCAGGCCTCCTTTCAGGATCACTGGAAGGGCCTGCCAGAGAACGTATTTCTGTCGCCCTGATTTTGCAGGCCCCCTCTGCCATGAAGTTGGCGTCTTCCACTGTTATTTCCCCCTCTGCCTCTGGGGAAAAATTCACCACATGCATCTGGTGAAGCTCTTTGAGATTTACGGAACCACATTTTCCCACCCTTCTGGCCTTTGGGGTAAGGCCTGGTAGGGAGGGAAAGATGTACTCCCACAGCAGACAGAGTTTTGCCTTCTTGTTCGCACTTGGTCAGAGTCTCTTTAACTTTAGGCCCGAACAAGGACAAGCCGTCAAAAGGGGTGTTAGTGAAGGAAGATTTGAAGGGCTCAGCGAGCACAGATGATAGTGGTAACAAGACTAGCAAAAAACTATCAAGCTATTAAACGCACCACACTAAGAACAAGGTAATTATATAACTGCTCTACCTTTTTTTTTTTTTTTTTTTTTATTTATTCACACAGGGGAGAGAAAGAGGCTAGAGAAGAGGTCTCTAACTAAAAACGACGATCTCCTCTAGCCAGAGGAGATGCCTCTAACTTAAATGACGAAACCTCTTGGAAGGGGATTAAGCAGAAGTGGAGCCCTCTAATTTAAATGGGCAAGGAAAGGAAAAGGTGAACTCTCTAACTTAAACGGGTTCGTCAAAGATAACAGAAGCTTTTAGTAAAAACGGGATGGGGAGAAGCTGTAGGCTGAACAAAAGTGATGGACAACCACAAACAACCACAACAGTGAAAAAAACTAGCAATTCACCACAAGGTGATACCTAAAACACTATAACTAACTACAAGAACAATATTTATTCAAAAACTATTGTTGAAACAGAGTAATAATAAAAAATATTTTCACTTAGCCTGAGTCTAGTGAGAAACACCCGATCTAGTTCAAATGATCACTGCTGCAGTAGCCTTAGTTATATGGATTATATCCTGCCTAGGATATAAAAGCCAGCCAGCTTATAAAACTTCAGGATACCTGCCCAAACCATTAGTCAGTTCAAGCTGAGCTCACTAAAAGACAAATTTGGGCAACAAGCCCTTCAGATCTTTCATGCCAACTGAGACAGGAAGGCTGAGCCCTGAAAGGACAATACTAGAAACAACAAAAACAAATGTCCACACTCTGGCACAAAAAATACACCAAAAATAAAGGAGGCAGATGGTAGGAATGGTCACTGCAGCAGTGATTATGTGACTATCTACCATTATGGTAAATTTACTTACACAACTGTAATAAGTTCTTCATACTGATCACTGTTGCTGTAGCTTAATGTATAAGGGTAGATTTCAACAGCTTAAACCAGCTAGGAAGATGGATAGGGAAGGGTCCAGGAACCCCTAAAGAATGGTCCTAGCAAAGCCTGACCTAGATCTGGAAAATAAATTAGGTTGTAGTACTTTGTAAATGTATGCACCCAAGACCAAGCTGCTGCATGTAGAATACTTCCACAGTCCAACCTTTTCCAAAAAGCCATAGATGAACCCAAGGCCTTGGAAGAGTGTGCTTTGACCCTGCCTGAAATAGTTTTGTTGTCATAGGAATAACAAAAGGTAATAGTCTCAGACAACCACTTGGAAATAGTCTGTTTTAAAACAGGTTTTCCCTTTTCTTGTGTTCACAAAAATGAACAACCACTCAGAAATTCTGAAAGATTTTGTTCTGTCAAAATAGTACCTTATCTGTGGATATCCAAGCTATGAAGTATCCTTTCTCCCTCATTTTTGGGTCCAGGGGACAACACAGGGAGATGAACAGCTTGGCTTAAAATAAACTATGATATCACTTTAAGCACAAAAGAAGGATTAGTTCTCCACGAAACCCTGTCTCTGCGGAACATGAGCCAAGGGTGACCCATCGTAAAAGAGCTTGTAACTCGTATACTCCTCCTGCAGTGGTCAGAGCAATTAGTAAAATTGTTTTCCATGTTAAGAACCTCAAGTCAGCCAGATTAGCTGGCTCAAGTGGAGCAAGTGTTAGCGTTTCTAACAAAACATTAAGATCCCAAGGAGGCGCCACATGTTTTCTTGGTGGTCTCTTATGCAATACCCATTTCAAAAACATTCTGACATGAGAATGCCTTGAAAAAGGAGGATCCATAGGGCAGACATGCTGAAATAGACTGCAAATGAACCTTGATAAAGAAAAAAGACAGGTCATAGGAAAGTAATGGAGCAAATACTGTAAAACCAGAGAAACAACAGCCCTGAATGTGTGCTGTTTATGTTGTTGGCATCAGCTAGAAAATGTTTCTAATTTGCTCACATATGATTTCCTAGTAGCAGGCTTTCTTACCTCACTAAACAGATGCCTAAAAGGTATTAAGATCCTGTCATCTACTCAGTCACTCATTTGCAGTTGGGATGTATCAAACAGCCTTGTTCTTTTGTGAGTAAATCCAGTTTGTGAGGAAGCTTGGGGTAACTGCCCCTGGCCAACTCCAAAAGATGGGAAAACCACTGTTGCCTGAGTCAGAATGGAGTCATCAAAATGATCTTGGGAAATTCCCTCTGGTCTGAATCTTCATATGTACCCTGGACATCAGTGGAAAGGGTGGAAAAGCTTACAGGAGCACTCCTGTTCAAGAAAAAGCAAAGGCCTCTGTCTTCCAGGCCTTCTTGCATGGAGTCCTGGAGCAGAATTTTGCCAGTTAACTGTTCACAGAGGAGGCAAAAATGTCTACTTGAGGAACTCCCCACAGATGGATCAATTCATGCAAGACCCCCGATCCAGTTTCCATTCATAAGGGTGTGCTTTTGTCCTGCTCAGCTTGTCTGCCACACAATTTTGCTCTGAATGAACGCAGGATTCTTGAAGAGTGACACTGCTGTAAAGCTATATCCCATGCTAACATGGCTAGTCTGCAGATGGTTTAAGATCTGGATCCCTTTGATTGTTTATATACATTACTATGCTATGGTATTGTCTGCAACAACTTGAAGTGATCCTGGGGTCCAGAGGTGATTCAGAGAGCTGAATGTCTTGATGACAGCAAGCATTTTTTTCACATCTATGTGCTTGCACCTGCTTTGCTGCCCTAGATCTCTTAATTTTTTTTTCCTCTTGACACTTCTCCCAAAGCAAAGTCTGAGGAATCTGTAGTGACTAACTGCTTTGGAGCAGGAGGGGAAAAGGGAAGACCTGGATTTAGGGATATTTCCACCACATGATTTCTTTTCTCACAAATCCCAGAACTGGAATCTGAGAAGATAATGGGTGTTGGTAATGGACTGAAAGAGACTACAGATACCATTGTCTCTGTCTCAAGGGGAGTCTTGCCAGCAGCATCATGAGATTCATAGATGTCATGAGACACAGTTTCCTGAGGTATTCCCTCCAAGTGACCTAAGTCTGAGTGGAAAACCATTGAACTAGATATAAATATTGACATATTTTCTCCTCAAAAGCTGAGTACAGCGAAAATGCCGTTCAGCGAATTCGTTATTGTGGGGGGGGGGCTGCCCCCCCCCCCACTAATTATATATGCCAACTCCAAGATCATACTAACATCAGGAAAGGGCAAATTTTCTGATCTTCATGTACTGTGATCTTACTATTAATACTTCGTTGGACAGCATTTTTGCTGTAAATGCCGTTCACTGTATTAAACTTTCAAGGAGATAATATAGACCCATTTTTTCCTACCAAAGAAAAGCTCTTTGTACTGAGGTGTCTAGGAGACATCCCAGGAATACTATCCTGTGTGATGGAGTCAAAAAAGACTGGAATTTTCTCTTGGAATCCAAGGCTGCATAGGAGATTGCTCACCCAAGTGAGTAATTTTGACGCTTTGAAAAATATTCTGCAAAGATAAGCAAGTTGTTTAAATATGGAAAACTGGACAGCCTGCAGCCTAAAAAAGGCTATGACAGGAACTAGACAGGTGACAACACTCTCGAATTAGTGGATAGCCCTAAGGGTAAGGTAAAGAATTGATAATGTGATTCAGGCACAAATAAGCTTATGAACTATCTGAAATCTGGATGAATCATTTCAAGTTAAGGTTACCAAAAAACTCAAAAGAGGAAGAAGAGTAACAGGTTGTGAAGTGAAAGCATTGCGAACATGGGTACTATCACATACAGGTTTTGGAAAGAAAGGTCCAGAAATGGTTTCCTGGAATGTTATTTATTTTTTTGGCACCAAAAACATTCTTCAATAAAAACCTTTTCCCAACTGGGAAGGAAGAACTGTTTCTACTACCCTTGAAATAGAGTGTGCTGTTGGACAAAAAGGAAAACAAGGGGGTTAGTCTGGTATGTCACTCATCTTGTGCATTCAAATAAGACGATGAGGCTTGGGTGTTTAAGTAATTTATTACACACAAACACATCAGGATGGATGACTGAAACATTAAACTTAAACTAACTAAATGACTGACTGCTATACACATAAATGCTTTCACTTCGGCTGCTCACTCAAAATGGCACTCTTGCTTGCATGTGCTCAGTACTTATATGCACGTGTCTATTAACTGGAATGGCTCTTAAAGGTAGAAACACACTTTGATCTACATCCTCCCTCTTTGACTATTCTGTTCTGCAATGAAAATGACAATTGGATAAGCATGCAAATTATACAGATATACACATAGGATTAGATCTTGAGATATGATCTGACCTTGTAATGTAATAATTAGAACTGGGTTTAGCAATAGGGACAGTCAATGGGGAATGTTCTTCTTCAGGATTTTCAGGGATACTTTCAAGAACACAAACAGATGATGAAATGTTCTCTGAAACAGGAAAATTGGATAAATCACTCTGAGAATTAGAGTCCCTATTACAGGCAAGATGCTGTAACACCGGCTCGGATACTAGTAGTAAATGTTTCCGATTCCGCCTGAATTCCATCCCTTGACTCAATGATGTACGATCTCTGTTCCACACACAAATGTTTCACAAGTCCTATTCGGTCAAATCCTTTTGCTGTCTGCATCCTCACTCTTTCTCCTTCTATCATAGTAGGACTTTTGGGGCAAATGCTTCTTTAGGAGTTGAGCTTTTACTGCTCTGTTGTTTTTAACACTTGGAGTCAACAAATTCATACTGACTGGTAGTGTGGTTCTGGTTTATCTTGACATTAATCTCTGGGCAGGTGAATCAAGTAAATTGTCGCGAGGAATGTTTCTGAGATTAAGCAGAATAAGAAAACCATCAGTACTGTCTCGTTTACACTTCTCCAACAGTTGTTTTTCACTTTGAACTGCACATTCAGCCAGGCCATTCGATTGTGGGTATTCAGGACTACTAGCAATATGAACAAAATTCCACATTTCAGCAAATCTTTTAAACTTCTGACATGAGATTGGGAAGTAGGTCAATCTTGAACCAATTTGAATGAGTCTACTAACACCAAGTAATGTTGACCATTCCAATCGAAAATATCTGTAGCTACTGTCGACCAAGGTAGTTCAGGAATCTGGCTTAGCTGAAGTGGTTCTTTTTGTTGATGCAGTTTAGTACCATTACAAACAGAACAAGCTAAAAGGTCTTTCTCAATATCTTTTGACATAAAAGACCAAAACACTAGTCCTCTCGCCCTTATCAGCTCCTGGGTGGCCACGATGCAAGATTGTAATATACTTTTGTTGTAAGCATTTTGGAACAATCACTTTTGGACCTTTCATGATGATACCATCTTCCATCAAAATTTTGTCTCTGTAAGAAAAATACTGCTGCATATCTAGTGGTAAATGAGCTTGTTTTGATGACCATCCTCAACTGATAAAACAACTGGATTTGAAGCTGTGTGAGTTCTAAGCTCATCAAGATGTGTGGAAGAAAAATTTCTCACTTCCATGGCTTCAAAATCAGGGTGCTCATTTTCATGCTGTTCAGTAGTTTTTCTGGGTGATCTGGATAAAGTATCAGCAAGATAAAGAAGATTGCCTTTTGTGTAAACCAAATCAAAATTGTACTTTTGCAAGTTCAACACCATGTGTTGCAATATCGCAGGAGCTGCATGCACTGGCTTTTTTAAAATAGTAACCAAAGGTTGGTTGCCAGTCTCGATTTGAATAGGTCGGCCATAAATATCATCATGGAACTTCAAACATGCAAACACAATGGCCATAGCTCTTTCTCTATTTGAGCATACTGCACATCAGTTTGGGTCAGAGTTCTGGATGCATAGGCTACTGGTCCACCCTCTTGAAGAATGACTGCACCAAGACCAAACTTCAAAGCATCACAAGAAAGAGTTACAGATTTGTGAACAACATAACATCTCAAAGTGGGTGGACTGGCAATTCTCTCTTTCAGGACACCAAATGTTCTCTGGTGTTACTCCAACCAAGACCAAGTCACATCTTTGCATGTCAGCTCTCTTAGTGGTGCCGAAAGGTCACTCAAATCTGGAATAAACTTGCCCAAACAGTTGACCATGCCAAGAAAACACTGTAAAGACGTGACATTCTCTGTAACTGGCATCTCAAGAATTGCAGTTTGCTTGGAAGGATCTGGTCATAAGTCTGAACTAGTAAACAAACGACACACATAAGTAACTTCTTGTAGCCTGAATTTGCATTTCTGAGGATTTAGCTTAAGATTCACTTCACGAGCATGTTCCAGAACTTTCCTGAGTTTTCTATCATGTTCAGCTTCACCACTGCCTCCTACAAGAATACAATCTACTATAATAGCACATGGACAGCCAGAAAAAATTTGTTCCATCACATGTTAAAAGACTTCACTGGCAGAATTTTGACATTCTCAAAAATCTGTACCTGCCAAATGGAGTACTGAAAGTGGTTAGCAATGAAGATTTTTGGTCAAGCAAAATTTGCCAAACTGAACTTTTTGCATTTGACAGAAAAAAACAGTGGCATTTGGCATAAGAGCAGCAGCTTCCTCAAATGTATGCATTGGACAATGAGGTCATTTTAGTGCTTTGTTCAAATATCTTGGATCAATACATATTCTAATATCATCTGAGCTTTTCTTATGAGCTACCACTATTGACAATACCCATTCAGTTGGTTCTTTTATTGGACAAATTACTCCTAGATGCACCATTCTGTCTAGCTCAGCTTTGACTCTGTCTTTCATGGCTACCAGAACTTTCCATGTTGGTCTGATAACTGGGCTTACCTTGTGGTCTAACTTCATGGAGTACACAACTGGGAGTTTGCCCAACTTGTCTTCGAAAAGATCAGCATAGTCAGAAAAAACATTTTGTGGGAAAATTTCATTGTTACATGTGCTTACATGATGGACTTCTGGATTAAATGAAAGCAGCCCCATTTTCAAACTGTCTCAGAGGCCTAACAATGACTGCACATGCCTCTTGACTATGTAAAATTGCAAGTCATAGCTGTTCCCAGAAGAATAACATGAAAGCACTACCGAGCCTTCAGGTTGAATTTCTTCACCACCGCAAACACACATTTTGCCAGATCAAGCTTCTTGCCATCTTTTACTTTCCAAACACTTCTGCTGACATAACATTGCACTTTAAACCAGTATCAACATTGTGCTCTACAGGTCTCCCATTAATGAGAACAGTACAAAATACTTCATTCTTTGCCAACAAATCTACTACATTGACTGCTTCATCAAGCACAGACACACCATCTACATAAAAAGTAGGGTCACAGCTTTCTAGTTGATCAACTTGCCTCTTTGCTCTTTGAATACTCTCTTTTAATAAAAGAATGTGCCCCTTTTGATTTACAGAACCTTTAGAAATGATTCTACTTTTTACATGTGTGGCACTGCTGACCAATAGTTAAGCACTTCTATCATTTGGGTTCGTGATTACCTCCACAATCATGATAATTGACTATGAGGCCTGTCACAAGATTTGCTGACTCACTCCTCTGCTTTACTGAGTGTGCCTTAGGTTTTACTGTAGCTGCTCTGGGTTTTGCTAGGAAGGCCCAGGGCATGGCTCTGCTCTTAAGCCTGTATCCTTTAACCTCAAGTTGCATACTATCAACCTTAAAACTGGAAGGCACTGCAAGCATGCTTTTCTCATTTGTAAACATATTTGTGTGCTTTTCTGTGAGCTCCTATATCTGAGAAATCTCTATGATCTTATTCAAAGTTAAATCACTGCCTCGAAGCAAAATCTTTCTCACTGCATCATCTTTAATACCACATACAAGTCTGTCTTTTATCAACTCATCTCTTAAATCACCAAATCTGCATGATTTTACCTTGTTTCTCAAGTCAGTTATATATGCTGAAAAAGTTTCCCCAGGCTTTTGATCTCGTGTAAAATATGTGCCTTTCCACTGTAATATTTGTTTGGGGGTTACACATTTCTCTAAATTTATGTTTTAAGCATCCAGGGTCTTCCCGCGTTTCAGCAGTACCACAATATGGTGATCTTCCCCCTCCCCTGCATACACAGCTGGGGCATACACAAATGACCATTCACTTTCAATGGCTTCTGAACCAGCTAGATTGAGCAGAATAAATGCCTTTGTATGTGTGCCTTTATCAGAAAAAGCAGCCTGAATGAAAATATCATACTCTTGCTAAAACACTCTCCAGTTTTCAGCAACATTATTATCAAATACAATTGGAACAGGTCTGCGAAATCCTTCTGCCATGCCAACAAAATGCTTCTGTAATTATATTCAAATGCACACCCCAGGTACTCAAAAAATATTCAACTGCACAACAGTCCCTTTAAAATGACTGTATTCTGCAAAATAAATGTACTGTAATACTGCACACACTTGTGAACACTTTGCACACCTTGGATATTTCGAATAGCTTTAGTCAATATGAAAAAGTAGCGCATAGTGAAAAAATATGGTTGTTTTCTCCTTTTTATACGTTTTATATGATTCGGAAGTTATTTCAAGCATTTTTGTAAGCATTTCGAGTACTTTTTATCAATATATCATAGTTTTGAATGTTTTGTTTAATTAGAAAGTCGTCTTGAATGGTTTTAATGCTTTGTTTTATATCCATTGAGTACAAAAATCATTTAAATGAGTTTTAGTACCTGGATTTATCCTTCTGACCTGTTTGCAAGTCGTTTGAGCTTTGGATGATTCAATACTCTATATTCCTTCAATTGTAGCTGTGCTCCTCATGGTCTTGAAGAAGTTTCACTTTGGATCCCATTCTGACACCATATTGTTCGTCTTGTGCATTCAAATAAGATAATGAGGCTTGGGTGTTTGCTTAAGTAGTTTATCACACACAAACACATGAGGATAGATGACTGGAACATTAAACAAATTAACTAAATGACTGCTACTCACATACAGGCTTTCACTTCAGCTGCTCACTCAAAACAGCACTCTTGCTTGCATGTGATCAGTACTTATATACATGTGCCCATAGAGTGGAATGGCTCTTAAAGGTAAAAACATACTTTGATCTACATGATGGATGTGGAATAATTCCCTTGAAGGGAGAAATTTCTCCCAACTTCCATCTGTAACCCTGCTGAATCAGTCTCAAAAACCTATTTGTCTGAAACAATAAATTGCCAAAAAGACAAATGGAGATTTAGACTTTCTGGAACGGATAAAGGGGCTGCCAGGGTTGGGGGGGGGGCAAGGTTGTTTACATAGTCATTCTGATTTGACTGTCCTTTATTCTGGGGGTTCCTGTTTCTTTTAAGAACCTCCTTGTCAATGTTTTTAAATGTCAGCTTACTAGCATTTTGTTGAGACTGTTTATTCTGTTTCCAGCCAAAACTGGACAACGAGCAGAATATCCCTTGGAAAATTTGGAGAAGGAGTGCTAAAAAATCTGAGAGACTGCTTGTATCAATTTACCTCTCTTATCACATTTGTGGCAACCTCTGCATCAAAGGGTACAAAACTAAATCTCTATCTACAGGACAATTTAAAATCTAATTGTTTACATCTTCTGGGAGGTTCTGAGAATGTAGCCAGGCAAACCTCTCCAACACAGTACCAGTGGCAACAGTCCTGGATATAGTATCTACATTAAACATTGAGTAGTGACCTAACAAAAAGAAGAAACTAAACCACACAAAGCAGATTTTTCCTCACAGGAGTGAACTACAGATAAAACATTCATCATGCTTTCGCAATTATTCAGAATAAACTTTAACATATCAGCCTGTCAATTCAAAATTCTAAAACATACGTTGCAGAATCCTACACATTTTTCTCCAAACTTATTAACTGTTTTCCCATCCTTGTCAGAATGGGAAGGATTAGAATTAACAAAATTTTTGGCAGCAATGAGATTAACTAAAACTATAGCTGCTGGATCAGGTCTGGGATTAGTGAATAAACATTTGAAAGACTGGAGATCTCTGTACATTCTGCCTGCTTTCTTAGCTGCAGAAAGCTGGCTATCAAGGAAACCACAGGCTGTGACAAACACATTCTCCAGTGCTGACAGCACAGGGGGGAACGGGATGAATTTCTAGGAATTCCATTTACAACAATTCATGGTATTTTCTGAGGGGCCGAGAAATCTCAGTGTTCTCCCACTGAAAAAAATGGCTCATTCAGGAAACAGTCTCAGAAAAAGAGAATCCCTGAGAGGGAGAGGGTCTTCCCTCATTCTGAATCAGAAATCTTGAGAAGCAAAACCTATATAAGGATAATCACAAGGCTTTCTTTAGTTATGTTAGGAACCTGGGTGGGAATTCCCAGATATGCTCAGAATTAGTCCAAAATGACAAAAAATACACCGAACCCACAGACATTGCCAACATCCTAGCTGACAGGTTCAGTGCAAACTTCTCCCCCCCCCCCACAAAAAGGGCAAATATCTATCCCAGCAGAGTGCTGCCCCCCTGACATCTCAGATGCTCAGGTAAGAGCCGCCCTCTCCAAAGCAAAAAACACAGCATCAATGGGACCAGACGGTGTCCCGGGCTGCGTCCTACATGAACTCCAAGAAGAGCTAAACCCACACATAAAACTACTGTTCAATCTCAGCCTTACTACAGGATATGTACCCAAAGAGTGGCGTACATCAATGGTGGTCCCTCTCCACAAAGGTGGTGCCTCAACAGATCCTGGAAACTATCGCCCCATAAGCCTGACTAGCTTGGTCTGCAAAGTTATGGAAAGGATCATCATGGACCTCATAAATAAAGATATTGGGGACCTACAGACACTGGATCCTACCCAGTTCAGCTTTGTTAAGGGCAGATCCTGCCTCTTAAACCTGGTCGACTTCTTTGAAAGAGTCACCAAGGCCATTGACGAGGGGAAGGTGGTCCACACAGCCTACCTGGACCTCGCAAAAGCCTTCGATACAATACCCCACTTGGGCATTATAGATAAGCTCACCAGCTTAAATATAAACCCCTATGTCACTAGATGGGTTGCAAACTGGCTCAAGGACAGAACCCACATGGTTAGAATTGCTGGAGCCATGTCAGACTCCAAACCAGTTACAAGTGGCGTCCCACAGGGCTCAGTCCTGGGACCTCTCTTGTTCGGTATATATTTTTCGGAGGTACAGGCCAACAGGGAAGGACTGTGGCTGACTAAGTTCACAGATGACTGCAAACTAGGCGCCATAATCAACTCTCCAGCCTACACAAGCATCCTACAAAAGGGCCTCATAGAAACAGACAACTGGTGCCAGAGCCATGGCCTCAAGCTAAACGCCAAAAAGTGTATAGTCATCCCCTTTGGCAAAAACAAAGTGCCCACAAATTACCACATAGGTGGTAATCCATTAAGTACGGAAGAAGTAATTAGGGACCTGGGGACCCAAGTTGATAGCAATCTCTCATTTGAAAACCACGTGGCCAAAGTGGTTAGAAAAACATTTTATATAGCCCACCTAATCATGAAGGGATTCACATTTAGATTAGGAGAGGTCATCGTGCCTCTTTACTCATCCCTCATCAGGCCCATAATTGAGTACAATGCCCCTTTTGGGATGTACCTTACCAGACACCTGCAGCAACTGGAAAGACCCCAAAAGTACCTCACCAAGAGGATCAAAGGGCTCAAACAGATGCCCTATGCTGCCTGGTTAAAGAAACTCCAGCTCTACTCAGTGGCATACCGCCTGCTCAGAGGTGATCTGTGCCTGACATATAAAGCCATGTCCAATGGACATGCTGCACCTCAGAAAATCCAAATCCTATCAAGCTACGTGCTCAAGAGACTTGAACCTCAGCACTGAAATAAACTGGACATGCTGGAGGGACAGATTCATAACCCAGAGGCTCCCTTCACTCTGAAATAAAATTCCAGTCAGAGTTAAGCAGAGTCCCTCACTGACTCTCTTCAAGAGGACTCTTGATGAGTGGATGAGAGATCGTAGGTTTACCCCGGGTATCACTTCTGTGTCACTGTTAGACAGAGGCACAGTATACTAACCTCGAAAAAGGGCATAGCAAAATTAATTTAAAATGGGTGGGGAAAACCAAACACACTCTGGCTAGGCTTATAAATGTCCTAGGGCAGATAGCCTAGTATGAACCTATGAACCTATGAACCTGTTTTCTTCAGATTCAGTTTCTTAAATCTTCAGGAAAACAGGAATTCCTTTTACTTTTAGCAGGAGCCACCTGATAAGAAGGGACCACAGCCTGCTCTAAACCCTGAGTAACATTTCTACTCCTGTCCAGTGATGCAGAATATGCATGTTTAGTTTTCTGTTTTTTTTTTACAGGAAAGTTGAGGCAAACAGGTTATTAATGACATCAACAGTTTGGATTCATGCCTGTAACTCAACCTGTATCATCACAGCCTTGCCATGTATAGTTCAAAAATGGGCAATTTTAATTTGGGTACTAGGAACCAAAGGTGATTATTTACCATGAATATTTTGTAAATATTAAGCAAAAAAATACCTTCAGGTTTAAGTAGCTTTCATCTGGAACAGCCTACTGTTGCAGTTAAGGTCTTCCACTTCACTTAGGGAAATTCAAAATAGTTCTTTATGCAGCCTAAATGATCATAAACTGAAATTAAAAGTATATACTAGCTTCAGGAAGGACTCCCAGAAAGGCCTAGAGGATGATCAAGCTATATTTTAAATGTAAAAGAGTTACCACACCGTAACTTAATAGTTACCATATATTGACATCAAAACAGACTTTCTTCTCTGTCATGTCATACCAATGCTGCATGTTCCTCCTTATTCATTCCATTCATAAAAGTTAGCAAATGAGTTCAGCAGCTTTCAACTGGATAACCTAAACAGTGATTTAAGGTCTAATACAGAACATATACCAGCTGGCTTCCTAGTGAGATCTAGTTTTTACTTCCACTACACTGTAATACTGCAATGTTGTCTTGGAAATTAGGGTTGTCCTTGCCATCCCATATTGTAATAAATACAAAACAAAAACTAGTGCAATATTTCTCCAAGCTTTATTAAGTTAGTCCCTCACAAAAATCATTATAAAGGATGATTGTATCCAATATACAAAGTTTATAAAGCTTGGAAAGAAACACCAATTTTTATTTTAGTTTGTAAAGGATAATTTATCAAACACACACAGTTTGCAAATGTACAACACCATTCTTTGTTTTGTTTTGTTTTTGTTACTACCTTGCCACTTCTTCCTGAAATTTACGGTGCCCCAAAAAAGTCCTTGCACACAGTTATAAGGAAACTCAAAATGTTTCATTTTCAACTAAATGCACCAAAGGTGGCATAAACTGCTTTGGATCTTTAGTATATAAATGGCTTAGTGAACGTAATGGCAATAAAAACAAAATGGAAAAGAGGGTGGTAATAGGTGCTGTTATCCTTCTGGTATGTGACTTTTACTGCACAAAAACACAAGTGGGGACTCTCTAACGAAATATACTTAGAATACTATTCTCAGATTATCACCCAAAACCTGATTTTATTATCAGTGCCGTCTCTTGACTGGGACAACAGTACAGATTAAGTAATAAAAAATACTTGTTCTTTTATACCTTTGTTTGTATGTTTTCCATACTTATTTTAATCATCCATAACTATGAATGGTGAACACAGCCTGCTTTCAGGTACAGCCCAAGAAAGCAAATCAGCAATGAAAAAACACAGTAAGCATAGACAACATACAGCAGTAAAACATAACAATGTGTTCCAGCACCCTTAG